>NC_056746.1:475658997-475811497 GCF_019279795.1 Protopterus annectens
TATCAAACATCATGGTAGAATTATCTGAGTATTATGCATTCATGTTAGTGGAATCAATTATATGACATGTGTCTTTCCTGCTGCAAATGCTTCACCATGCACATTGAAATAAAGTCGCCAAAGTACATATGTGTTTAATAGAAATAGCCTCTGGATGGTTGTTCTTATCAGTGTCCGAGCAATGGGATTATTGACCTATGTGAGAAGGATGACACCACTGGTCACAGGCCATTGTGCAATTAGTGTATGTGAAATATAAAGTGTCAACAGGTCACATGGCAATACACATTAATATGTCACCTGAGTGTGGTTTATGTTATTGTACTGTCATACAGGTATTACTAATGTGTCTAATGAGCCTGACATCAGGGCTAAATATCAGGTACAACATTTTGCAATACAGATCATTATTTGGAGGGACCTAAATAATGTCTGTGAACATTCAATAATATACTCATTAGTTACATCTTGTCAGACTAGAACACATGGCTGAGGTTAGACCTCAGAGAGAAGTGCATCAACTACTGACACCATAGGAAGAAGCATAACTGATGTGTCTTGAAGAACACACTTGAATGGGTTAACATCAACATCCTGTTGGAATGATTATGGGTCCCCTAACATGGAGTCTGACACCTAAAAAAGCTACCATCTTACTGTGCCATAGCACCAGTTATTGAATAAGCCACTGCTTCTTCTTCTTCTTTAGGCTTTTCCCGGTTAGGGGTCGCCACAACGGATCACCTGTCTGCTCGTGATTGGCAGTGGAGTTTTACTGTGTCGGGTTGCCAGCTCAGCGCCCAACCTTCCACAGAAGGCATGCACACGCACACCTAGGGCCAATTTAAAGTGTCTAATCCACCTAAAACATGTCTTTGGGATGTGGGAGGAAACCGGAGCACCCGGAGGAAACCCACACGACCACAGGGAGGGCATGCAGACTCCGCACAGAAGGCACCCCAGCCAAGGATCGAACCGGAGAACCTCTTGCTGTGAGGTGGCAATGCTAACCGTTGCACCACTATGGCTGCCCATTGAATAAGCCACTGCTGTCTATCAAAATGGTCTGAGGGGTGGAGCCTAGATGGCCAGCTGAAAGCAGTGAATTTTGAGAGCTCCATAGACTAGTGTAATAATATAGGAAAACTTTATTATTTTCAAGTTTAAAAAATGTCAGAAATCTATAGATAAACTATTAACTATATAAATATCAATTTTGGTGGAGATGTACAAACAGTTTCCTGTCAAGTAACTTGGAGATATATTGAGTCACTGAATATGAACAAATCAAGGAATGCTCATCCAGATGCTGCTCTGAAAAAAGAACTGCAATTGATGACATTTACCGTACTGGAACTATCTTTGAAGATGGATGGCTTTAAAAATTACTTAGAAAACCTCAAATTAAATTCTCAAAAACAGACTGATAGTCTTAAGGAACTATTACAGCAACACCATACAAAAATAACAGATATAGAGACTTCTCTAAATGACATTGAAGGGAGACTCAAAGAGGAAGAATTCCAAAAAGAATTTCTGCTTAAACAGAATACATGCCTGTTTAACAAAATAGATGACTTAGAAAACAGGGAAAGGAGAAACAACATAAGACATCTTTGGTCTGCCTGAAAACACTGAAGGATAAGACATTATTTCATTTCTAACAATCTGGATTCCTGAATTTTTAGACTTGAAAGAGGGATTTTCATTTGGAATTGAAAGGGCGCATAGAGCACTGAGGAAACCTGCTTCTAACTCAACAAATACTCCACCTAGATCCATAGTTATAAAATTTCTTTCATTTCTGGACAAGGAACTAATATTAAAATCTGCTTGGAGAAAATCACCCTTAAAATACAATCAAAGCCTGAAAAGGTTTGACAATGATTATTCTTCCAGAATACTAGAACAAAGGAAAAAAGTCTGGCCAATAATAAAACTGTTGAAACAAAACAACATTAAAGCACAGCTGGCCTTTCCAGCCAAGATAAAATACTTTTTGCCAATGAGATGAGAACCTTTAATGACTTAGAAGAAGCTACTATATTCATCAAAAACAACATATTGTCTATCCCAAAAGAAATGGAATGGATGGCCCCTACTCTTAAAAGAATAAAAGAAACAAATCCTTGGACTGATGCTAGAAAGAAGAAACAAAAAATGATTCCAAGATAGCTATCCCAAAAAAATAATTCTTACAACTACATCTCTCAAAGTATCAACTGATATGGTACATCACTTGTCATCTGTTTTATTTAAAAAAAAAAAAAGAAGGGAAAAAAAGAATGAACACTTATCTTTTTCATTTTTCATTGATTTTACTTATAATAATTTAAGTAATGAATTAACTAATTCAACAAGGTATTATGCATCAGAGTTCAGACTCAAGTGTAACAAATTAACATAATATATAATAGCAGTAACAGTAGAGTGTTTTGAAAAAAATGCTGTCATGGAGACCAATGCCTTCTTCAGTTAAAGTATGATTTAGAAATGTCCTGTATATCCTGGTTAAACAATAGTAGCAAGCCCTTAGTACAAATGTCATCATTATTCTGTCTAAATATAGTTAATATCAGTTATGGCAGGTATCACAGCTACGAGTGCTGTTTGATCAATCCTGATATGGTGTGCATGGATGCAGCTGTGTCTGGCAGCTAGTACAAATGTCATTATTATTCTGTCTAAACATTATTAATATCAATTATAGCAGGTATCATAGCTTCGAGTGCTGTTTGATTAAGCCTGACATGGTGTATGTGAATGCAGCTGTGTCTGGCAGCTGTTATATGTTGCCATTTTCATCTCCGGGAAGCTGTGGGTTACGGCTTGTGATCGAGGTTTACTGATGCTTGTGAATTAGGAAGAGACATTTGGTGTTTTAGCCTGGATCCAGGGGAAGGAGGTGGATAGAACTGTGATTTGAGATATTTTGGCAGAGAATGGTTTGTTTGTACATCTGCTGATTGAGAGG
Source organism: Protopterus annectens (assembly GCF_019279795.1). Lineage (NCBI taxonomy): Eukaryota > Metazoa > Chordata > Ceratodontiformes > Protopteridae > Protopterus > Protopterus annectens. Next base: position 475,661,972 of record NC_056746.1, read on the forward strand.
TGGGAGGGCTGGGGGAGTGTGTTGTCTCTAGTTGTGGCGGCTTGTTGGGAGTTTTTTTTTTTTTTTTGATCTGTTTGGTCTCTGTTCTTTTCCTGGCAGCTGCCTCGCTGAAATGGAGGGAATTTCGGCTTGAAGTTGTAGTGAAGTGAAGCTTTGCTTCAGGTGCATCATGAGCCTTTGCTATCCAATACACAGACACACTAACAGAAACAGATGCTCCCAGGTTGCTATGGTAACGGAGACAGAGTAACGATAATGCTTAATGGCTCTGAGAGTCTCCGAGATAATTCTCGGCAATGATGTTTTTGGTTTAAAAAAAATATATATATATATATATATATATATATATATATATATATATATATATATATATATATAATAAAAGGGCTGTTTTAAACCACATGTACACATATTGATGGTCTCCCAACACTTTATTTAACTCATTAAGTTTATTCTTGATAAAAAAATAAATAAAATAATAAGAGCAACTTTATATTTAAAATGTAGTTTGGTCCAAACACATTAAGGACTTTCACAATACCTCAGACTTCCACTCTTATGTAAGACTAAGAGCAGTTGATCTTGTGCAGTACCCCTTGCAATGGTCTGGGAAATTAGCTTGCTCAGACGTGTTGGGTATATGGGGATAGCTGATTCTTGGTCTGTTTGGGGTCGTCGGGAAGTACTGGAGAGTAATTGGATTTCCTTCATGGAAATATCTGTGGGAATGGAGGTTGTGTTGAGTGGTTCACTGCAGAATGGCCACTACATAGAATGGGCTGGTAAAATGGAACAGAATAAATATTGGTTTGGATATTTAAGAACAGCCTGGAAACACACCACATGATTTAGTGAATGGTATTCTGCCAAAACTGGATAGGCATTATTGCCCGTGCCTGAACTACTGATATGTGTGCATGTAAGGATGTAAATATACTTATAACAAATAAAAAACTAGAAAGGTCTCATAATTTAAAGTCTATGGATTGTATAAACATGCTTGGAAGGAGCTAATAAGAAGAATAAACATTGCAGCTTGTGGTCTCTCAAATAACTAAGCAACAGCCAAAAAAAACACACACACAATAGTTACATAATGTATTATTTTAGTAAATCTAGACATAAAATATATAATCGTCATATAAGATGAAGCAGTCTGGTGAATTTAGATATTAAAGACAGGATTTAATAACATGGGCTTGTGTATAATAACACTACTGTCTTAACTTGTCATAAATGGCATACACTACATTGAACATATATGGGAAGCACGATGATTTTCTTATATAAGGCAATATAACAAGTTATGTAATTGCTTTAACTTGAATTGTAGTTTTTGTAACCCATCTTGACCATATATAATACTTAAACAGTTGCTAAGATAACTAATGTTTTATACATGACATCAAACTGACAAAGTTGTTCAAGAGAAACAATAGATTTCTGAACTTGAAATGCCACAGAATGCAACAATCATATTCTGAACATATAGCATTAAATTGACAATAGACAGTTTAATAACATGGGCTTGTGTATAATAACACTACTGTTTTAACTTGTCATAAATGACATACACTATATTGAACATCAAGGGGAAGCATGATGATTTTCTCATATAAGTAAATGTGCATAAGAAGTTATATAATTGTTTTAACTTGAATTGTGGTGTTGTAACACATCTTGACCATACATAATACTTAAGCTGTTACCAAGGTAACTAATGTTTTATACATGACATCAAACTGACAAAGTTGTTCAAGGGAAACAATAGAAGCTTGAACTAGGAATGTCACAGAATGTAGCAATCATATTCTGAACAAATAGTATTAAATTGACAATACTCACTCAGTTTAACCTTTGCTGATTATACAAAATAGAATGTTGCCATTTAAATCTAAGAACTTTCAGTATATGCCATAAAATGGCAATTTATGAATATGGAAAGGGAACTTGTAATCATTAACCACAATAAGTGAATGTGTTGTTTTTAACCTATAATTTTTCTCATTTTATAATAAGAAATGACAGATATGAAAATCCTTATGTGTAGGAAATGGGGGGAAGAGGGATGCACTGATAATTAAAATGCACTAACTTTCATCACTGTTTACATAAAACAAACTTGATGCTTTAAGTAAGTTAGAAACAAAGTGATTACTTAAATGCTGGCAAACAATGGAGTATAACTTCTGATATATCCAGTAAAATACATTGTATTATAAACATTAGATATAAATATTATTACCATCTATTTATATTAAGTATTAAGTTTTGAAAGACTTCATCAATAAGGGTGAATATGTTAAATAACTATGTGCTATAATCTTGTACTGAGGTTTTGTATATGATACATCCTACTTTACTATGATTGAATAGCTTGTCATCTATTTTTCATGTAAATATTAATTGCTTATACAATAGGTAGACTTTTATACTGTATTATAATTCTATCTAATCAGTAATAGTGCTATATCTGTTCAAAATAATAGAAATATTGATTATTCCTATTACAAATATTCTCCAAATGATAATTCAATTTATGGAACTCAGATATTCTGGATTGTCAAGGTATGAGTGATAACCTGATGGACTTAGGTTTATCCATCAAATTAGGAATGATTTTCATTCCATGGCTAGTGCGGATCTTAGTTTTGTTAACATTTATTAATTTAAATTTATTTCACAAAATCATTTTTAGTATGCCTGACCAAAAAATTACTTTATTTGTAATCACTCAGTATAAAACTGATAATTTCCTTGAACAGCTCAAACATATACTTTATAGTTATCAAAGGAAAATGTTTAATATTCACAATAAAACAAAAACTACATAGTCTAAATAACCTAAGATGGATTTAACTTTATTATTTTTAAATACCAGTGGCTTAAACAATCCTAGCAAGAGATCAAATCTACTGAAATATTTAAAACTGAACAAAGCACAAATTGTCTTCCTTCAAGAAACTCATTTTAAAATAAATGAGAATTACAAATAGAATCCTAAGGAATATATGATATTGGTGCAATCCACTTATAAAACAAAGACAAAAGGGGTAACAATGTTATGGAAAACAAATGTGATTAACCCAGAAATCATTTATAAGTATGAAGATAAAGAAGGCCTTATGGCATTAGTAATAGTTAAATATAATAACAGAATATGGACCCTAGCCAATCTATACTGGTTCCCAGGCATTTGATCAGGAACTGTTAAAAAAACACTTGGAATTTATTTCCAATAATTATAAAGGCAACTTAATATTAGTAGGAGATTTTAACTGTATATTCATATTTCTGAAACTACAAATAAAAGACCTCTGCATACATCTTCTGTATCAAAAGCTTTAAACAAGTGGGTAGAATCGTTTCATCTTGTAGATACTTTCACATTTAAAGAAGATAAATATTTGTTTTTTTCCCATCAAGATCACAGATTTAGTACCCAAACTAGAATAGATAAAATATTTGCTGTCTATGACTTACACTCTAAAATCATTAATTTCTCAATCACTCCCTGCCCCTTTTCAGACCACAATTCATTGATACTGAAACTTAAAAATGGGTACAACCATTAATCTTTAATTCCAGCATATATAACTAAAATTAAAGAGTTCAAACCCTGGTTATTATCTGAATTACAGTTCTTCTTAGATAGTAATTACACCACAGAGCTAAATAAAATAATGATATGGGACTCATTAAAAGCTTACATATATGGTAATACCCTAACTTAATATAAAAAAAAAATCAGAGAATGGGATTCTGAATTATCAGATCTACAATCCAAACTTTTGTCAGTAAAAGCTGAAAAAAATCTAAATCATTTGGAGATGAAAAAGAAAGTAGAAGTATTAAACAATAAATAGAACGAAATTCTAACACATAAAACTAGTTTAGCTTTAGAAAAACTAAAAATTAGTACCTTGGCCACTTCTCCCAAATATCTATTTATCCACAAGAATCAAAATACAATCAAAAGCTAGTAACATTAAAAGTATCATCCATGAAAAGAAAGGGGGAAAATGTCTCTTTTATAGGTGACATTCTTGATTCCTATAGATATCACTATATGGAACATTTACAAAAAGAAAATATACATATCGATCAATTAAATCTAGATGAAAAATGATCTAATATTAAAAAAAAACAGAAAAATGAAAACTAGATCTGCAAGCACCCATATCCTACAAAGAAATTACAGATACAATAAAAAAGGGTAAAAATAATAAAGCTTCAGGTATAGATGGCATAATTATGGAAATATATAAACCTTTTCCTTCAAAGATACTATCCCTCTTCCATAAAACTCTATTAGAAATTCAGTCACAAGCTTTAATACCACCCTCTGGAGATATTCCTTAATCACACCAATCCTAAAGGAAAACAAATCCCCAAACATCTGTATCTCATATAGACATGTATCATTATTAAATAATGACTATAAGAGATTTACGATAATATTAACTAACAGAATGAAAATAGCACTATCCAAAGCAATAAATAATGATCAAACTGGATTTATATATCATAGACACACACATAACAATATTAAAATGATAATTTCTCTTATAGATTATGTTAATAAAGAAAACAAAAAAAATGTTCACAATTGGTTTATATATAGAGAAAGCCTTTGATTCCCTAAATTGAGACTATTTATTCAAAATTCTGGTGTTATTTGAATGTTCTCCTTCCTTTATTCATCTACTAAAGAATATATATACAAATAATTCAGCATATGTTTAAGCTAGGTCATTTCACCTCTGAATCTATACATATAACAAAGGGTACTAAACAAGGATGTCCCATGTCACTGATTCTATTTGCTTTGGCTATTGAAATATTGGCAGATTCAATATGTAACAATGCAAAAATCAAAGGAGTAGATGTTTATGATGAATACAATTATAAAGTAATGCTCTTTGCTGATGACATATTATTAACATTATCCAATACAAAAGAGACGTTAGAAGAATTAGATATTTTAATTGACACAATTTACAGGACTTCAGGACTCCATTTCAATAAATCAAAATCTAAATTTTTATTTTTAAATAAAAAAAATAATTGCAGGCGAAGGGGAATCACATTATAGGGAAACAAGAATCTACCTTAAAATATCTAGGAATTGAGTTATGCAAGGATAACAATGAATTAATCTCAAAAAACTACAATAATATCATCAATACAATTAAAATCTCTGTGGAAAAGTGGAACAAAATAATATTAGCATTTGAAGATAGACTACAGTTAATAAAAATGGTTTTACTACCCAGGACTCTATATATATATGTATATATATATATATATATATATATATATATATATATCTATATATATATATATATATAGCTTTGGCAATACAACTGTTACCAGAAAGGAATATACTCAAAGAAATAAACTCGTGCCTAATAAAATGTTTATGGTTTCCCAGAAAAAACAGAATAGCTTTAATACATCATATCAGACCATGGAAACAGGGAGGATTAAATTTTCCTGATATAGGAACATCTATAAAAGCATCAATATCTAAAACAATCTCAGATTGGATAAGTCCAAATTATTCTACAAATTGGAAAGAATTCATCATCATCATCATAATCATCATCTTCTTTCGGCTGTTCCCGTTAGGGGTCGCCACAGCGGATCATCTGTTTCCATTTATTCCTGTCCTCTGCATCATGCTCTTTCACACCAACCACCTGCATGTCCTCTCTCACCACATCCATAAACCTCATCTTAGGCCTTCCTCTTTTCCTCTTACCTGGCAGCTCCATCCTTAGCATCCTTTTCCCAATATACCCAGCATCCCTCCTCAGCACATGTCCAAACCAACGCAATCTCGCCTCTCTTGCTTTGTCTCCAAAATGTCCAACCTGAGCTGACCCTCTAATATACTGATTCCTAATCCTGTCCATCCTAGTCACACCCAGTGCAAATCTTAACATCTTTAACTCTGCCACATCCAGCTCTGACTCCTGCCTTTTCGACAATGCTACCGTCTCCAACCCATATAACATAGCTGGTCTCACTACCCTCTTGTAGACCTTCCCTTTCACTCTTATTGGTACCCATCTGTCACAAATCACTCCTCTCCACCCATTCCACCCTGCTTGTACTCTCTTCATTCACCTCTCTTCCACAATCACCATTACTCTGAACTGTTGATCCCAAGTACTTAAACTCATCCACCTTTACCACCTCTACTCCCTGCATCCACACCATTCTTCTACCCTCCCTCTCATTTACACACATATATTCTGTTTTAGCCCTGCTGACCTTAATTCCTCTCCTCTCTAAAGCATATCTCCACCTCTCCAGGGTCTCCTCAACCTGGTCCCTACTTTCACTACATAACACAATGTCATCTGCAAACATCATAGTCCACAGGGCCTCCTGTCTAATCTCATCTATCAACCTGTCCATCACCACTGCAAATAAGAAAGGGCTCAGAGCTGATCCTTGATGGAATCCCACCTCCACCTTAAACATATCTGTCACTCCCACCGCAGTCCTCACCGATGTTACACTACCCTCGTACATATCCTGTACCACTGTTACATACTTCTCTGCCACTCCTGACTAATCATCACCTCCCTTCTTAACCTAGCTTCCACTACTCCTTCCCATAACTTCAAGCTGTGACTGATCAATTTTATCCCTCTGTAATTACTGCAGCTCTGCACATCACCCTTATTCTTAAAGATAGGTACCAAAACACGTTTTCTCCACTCCTCAGGCATCCTCTGACTTTCCAAAATTTCATTAAACAATCTGGTTAAAAATTCCACTGCCATTTCTCCTAAGCACCTCCATGCTTCCACTGGTATGTCATCTGGACCAACAGCCTTTCCATTCTTCATCCTCTTCATAGCTGTCCTTACTTCCTCCTTGCTAATCTGCTTCACTTCCTGATTCACTATCCCCACATCATCCAACCTTCTCTCTCTCTCATTCTCTTCATTCATCAGCCCTTCAAAGTACTCTTTCCATCTACTCAACACACTCTCCTCACTTATGAGTACGTTTCCCTCACTGTCCTTTATCACCCTTACCTGCTGCACATCTTTCCCAGCTCTGTCCCTCTGTCTAGCCAATCAGTACAGTACTACAGGTCCTTTTCTCCCTCTTTAGTGTCCAATCTCTCATACAACTCTCTATATGCCTTATCCTTAACCTTCGCCACCTCTCTCTTTGCCATGCGCCTCATGTCTACTTTCTTCATCTCTTTGACAATCCCACTTCTTCTTCACCAGCCTCTTCCTCTGTATACTCTCCTGTACTTCCTCATTCCACAACCATGTCTCCTTGTCCTCCTTCCTCTGCCCAGATGTCACACCAAGCACCTTCCTAACAGTCTCCCTTACTAGCTCTGCTGTAGTTACCCAGCTATTTGATAACTCTTCATTGCCTCCCAGTGCCTGTCTTAACTCTTCCCTGAAAATTACTAACTGTAATATCAATAAATGAATTTGGTTTACAAAAAAAATTTTCAAATAACAGATAAAAACAATTTGCCATGGCACATATGTATTAGTATGCAATATAACATAACTAAGCCCGCTAAAACTCATATGATTAATTATTACATTGACTCATTTGGGAAAATTATTAATGCAAATATAGATTTAAAAATCTGGTTTGATCTTTTAGCACCATTCATAGTTACAAAGAGCTAGCAACATAAAATATACAGAGAAATAATTAATTCCTGGGAACAGAAAGGATTTGTGTGTTGGTTTCAATGTATCAAAGAACTAAAAGTTCTGGATATACAAACAATAGAAACAACATACAAAATTCCACAATAAGATTGGCTAACTATGCAAAGCATTCTGACATTTCTGCAAGATTTATGCAGAATAATTAGTAATTCTTCATTTAAAGAAATACCTAAACTTACAAAATACCTATATGAAATCATATATAATGATTATGACATGGGAAATAGTATTTCGAAATTTTACAAGATATTGATAAATTATAAAACAACACCCAAATCCTCATATTGGAATTATATAACTAAAGGCACTCCTTACAGCTAACTGAAGAAATTAAATCAAATATTTTATTATCAATAAAACATACATCCTTTACACAATACTGGAAAGTTTTTAATTGGAAATGCTTGCACAGAGCATTAACTCCAGATAGAATTATTAAAATTAATTCTTCCAGAAAGGGAATATTTTGGAGGTGTGAGCAAATACACAATGCAGATTGGAATCACATTTTTTTCGACTGTGTTAAAGTTAAGCCATTTTGGAATGGTATTAAAAACTTTTTACAAGCTTATTTAATGAATCGTTTAACTTATCTAAAGCTCTAGTATTATTAAATGTATATGAATGTCCTCATTTAAATGAGTCAAATATGTATCTAGTATGGACATTACTTGCAATCTCAAAGAAGTGTATAACAAGAAGATGGGAGACAAACACAATACCGACTTTGGCAGACTTCTACAACCTACTGAAGACCACATCATTGTTGTAAATTAAAATTAAAGAATTAAGGATTCATCCAAGGCTATTTATTTGCAATCCATGAAAAAAAGTCTTATCATTGATTGACACTTTACAATAACTCACAGATACACTCTGATAACTGGATTGTTATACCTATAAAGTAATTGTATATATTGAGCTCTGTTATAGTGTCAGGCTGCTATAAATAGTGTACACAGTTATTTAAGATGTATGGAATTTATTCAACTGTGTTTGAAAAATATTTTTTTTTTGAGAAAAAAAATAGACTGAGAGGTAAACCTTACCAGATTCAAACCTCTGCCTATCCTGCCCACACTCTACAGAGCTGTGTAGTAAATGTATCTGCCACAGGAGATAGTAATGGAGGATGTCACAAAGAATATGATTCAAGTTGTGGACTAAGAAAAGTTTTGATATTCATTTATCCAATACAGCTTAGTCTGAGGGACCAAAAGGATGTAGCTATGTTACCATTCACACAAGTATGATTTAGGCATATCACTGTTTATTCTGTAAACCATTTTTGTCTCTCCATATTGTTTTGCACATATACATTCCCAGATTTGAACCAGTAACTATCTGAGTCTCGCTCGTCACTCTCTAATATAGATGACAAGCAGGCGGGGTATTTCGTTTAGATGCTTTAATTCATAGAAGCACATCAGGATGGATAGCAGCATCATAAAATATAAACAAACTGATTAACAGACAGAGCTTACAGACATACATTACATCTCAACAGCTTACTACAAAAATGGCAGTCAGGCTCACACATGCTCAGTATTTGTACACTTGTTCAAGCCCTTGGATAGCTTCTTAAAGGTACATACATACACATTGATCTGCATCATCCCTCTTAAAAAGCTTGCCCTTAGTAAAAACAACATTGGAGTTAGGCATACATTATTATAGACATTAGAAACAAACACAATGTTCATGTCCAAGTTGCAGTGTTATCTATTACATGGTCTGGAGATACGACCAGATCTGGTAACATAACCATCTCAACTGAATTTATCAACAGGGACAGTCTTCAGTGAACAACTCATATCAGGAACTTCTGGATTCATCACAGGAACATAAATATTCTCTGGAACTGCAACACCTGACAACTCACTCTAAGATAAAGAGTCTTTCTCCCAGGGTATGTTCTGTAGCATAGGCTCAGACATCAGCATTAAATGTTTCTGATTCTACCTAAATTCTACTCCTTGTGATTCCACAATGTACAATCTTGGCTTTGGGCAAATATTCTTCACAACTCCAGTCAGATCATAACTTTTGGACATCTGCATCCTTGCCTCTTCTCCTTCTTGTAACGGATTGAGCAGTTTGCTAGTCTTATCATAGTAGGACTTCTGGGTTAAACACTTCTTTAATAGATTAGCTTTCACTGACCTGTTGTTCTTAACACATGGAGCCAACAATTGACTACTGATTGGTAATGTGCTTCTGATTTGTCTTGACAGAAGTCTCTGAGAAGGTGAAACAAGATGTTTATCATGAGGAATGTTTCTGAGATACAAGAGATTCAGGAAAATATCACTATTATCTCATTTTGACTTCTCTAGTAACTGTTTTGCACTTTGAACTGCACATTCTGCCAAATCATTTGACTGTGGATAATCAGGGCTACTCGTGACATGAGTAAAGTCCCATTCGTTGGCAAGTCTTTTGAAGTGTTGGCTTGTTAACTGCATGCCGTTGTCAGAAATAACTTTGTGCAGACTACCATGGATTGCAAAATGACGCTTCATCTTAGTAATGACAGTACTGGATGCTAGATTAGGGAGTAGGTCAATCTCAAACCAATTGGAATAAGAGTCTACTAACAACAAGTAATGTTGACCATTTCACTCAAAAATGTTGGTGGCTACTGTCAACCAAGGTGGTTCAGGAATCTGGTTTAGCTGAAGTGGCTCCTTCTGTTGATGTGGCTTAGTATTATTACACACAGAACAAGATACAAGTGTTGTCTCAATGTCTTGTGACATAGAAGGCCAAAATACTAGTCCTCTCACCCTTCTTTTGATAGAGTCTGTTCCTGGGTCACCAAGATGCAAGATAGTAATGTACTCTTGTTGCAAGGACTTAGGAACAGTCACTTTCGGACCTTTCATAATGATACCTTTGTCAGACAAAATCTCATCTCTGTATGGAAAATAAGATTGCACTTCTTGGTATAAACTAGATTGCTCTGATGGCCAGCCTTGTTTGATAAAGTGGTTGAGCCTTTGTAAAACTTGATCTGTGGCTGTGTGATCTTTCAGCTCATCAAGACATGTGGAAGAAAAATGTCTCACTTCCATGACTTCAAAATCAAGGTTCTCATGCTCATGCTGTTCAGTGGTATTTCTGGGTGACCTGGATAATGTATTAGCAAGATAAAGAAGTTTGCCTTTCTTACATAAAAGAGTGAAATTATACTTTTGCAATCTCAACATCATGAGTTACAATCTGGGTGGAGCTAAATGCAAAGGCTTTCTCAAGATAGTGACTAGATGTTGGTGGTCTGTTTTAATCTGGATAGGTCTACCATAAACATAGTCATGGAACTTCAAACATGCAAACACAATTGCCAAAAGCTCTTTCTCAATCTGAGCATACTGCATTTCAGTTTGGGTAAGAGTTCTCGATGCATAGGCAACAGGTTGACCCTCTTGTAGAATTACTGCACCTAAACCAAATTTTGCAGCATCACATGAAAGAGTGACTGGCTTGTGAACATCATAGTATCTGAGAGTTGGTGGACTAACAATTCTGTGTTTCAGGACATCAAATGCTCTTTGGTGTTGCTCTAGCCAAGACCATGATACATCTTTACGTGTCAGCTCTCTGAGCGGTGCTGATATTTGACTCAAGTCTGGAATGAACTTGCCTAGGTAGTTAACCATGCCAAGAAAATGTTGCAGGGCTTGAATATTGTCTGGAGGTGGCATCTCGAGAATGTCTGTTTACTTAGAAGGGTCTGGTCATACGCCTGAACTGGTAAGTAAATGACCAACATAAGTAACTTCTTGTAGCCTGAATTTGCATTTTTGTGGATTGAGCTTAAGATTCACTTGACGTGGTCTTTCCAGACCTTTTCTGAGGTTCCTATCATGATAAGCTTTACCTCCTACTACTATGTTGTTGACTATAATAGCACAAGAATACCCAGAAAAAAGTTGCTCCATTGCACATTGAAAGACTTCACTTGCAAAATTTATCCCAAATGGCATTCTCAAAAATCTTTATCTGCCAAACAGAGTACTGAATGTAGTGAGCAATAATGATTTCTTGTCAAGCTGAATTTGCCAAAATAAACTATTTGCATCTAGGACACGAAATCAGTGGCATTTGGCATAAGAGCTGCAACTTCTTCAACTGTGCACATTGCATTATGAGGTCTTTTCAATGTGTTGTTCAAATCTCATGGATCAATGCATATTCTGATGTCATCTGAGCTTTTCTTATCACAATGGGAGATACCTACTCAGTTAGAGTAGATGAACCAACTGGACAAATCACACCTTGTCGCACCATTTTATCCACCTCAGCTTTATCTCTTTTCTGCATGGCTATTGCAACTTTCCAAGCTGGCCTGACAACTGGACTGAAATCTGGGTCTAACTTCATGAAGCACACAGCTGGAAGATTCCCTAGTTTGTCTTCATGAAGATAAGCATTGGTAGAAAAGATATACTGGGTGAAATTAGAGTAGTGGTCTCTCAAAATAACATGATGGACTTCCTTATTAAATGAAAACAGTCCCATTTTCAAACTGTCTCTGAGCCCTAATAATGACTGGACCTGCCTCTTGACCATATAAAATAACAAGTCGTAACATCTCCCAGCAAAGTAACATGAAAACACTACTGAGCCTTCAGTTTGAATTTCTTAAGAAAATCGTTGCACAAGCAGTATGCAGATTGAGTGCCAGTGAGCCCTGAAATATTCCAATGTGTGCTTTAAATCAAGCCAACGTATCCAGTTCAGTACAATTCAGTACAAGGATGCTTTCTTTATTCAGACAAGAAGGTATAAATGCTTTTGTTCCAAAACTAAAAGCAGGAACTTCATCAGATACAAGGAAATTAAGGAAGTAAACTGTTTTAAATAGAAAATCTTACATAATGATATGATAAAAACATATAAGTAAAAAATGCATACAGTTAAAAATCCATTAAGAACAAATGAATAAATTTCATGTACATATACATATAACAGGTATGAAGGCCAAAAAAAAAAATGTAATGTACATAATGAACGTAAGCTTAAAAATAGGATCAGCGAGCACCTTAGGAATATAAGGGATGCTTGTGAAGTGAATGGACTTGCTCGACACATTAGTGAGTAAAACAATCACCAGTTCAAATTTGTAGTACTTAAAGTCCAAAAAAGACATAATAGGGGGAGCCTGTCCATATTTACTCGAAAAAGCCGAGTTGCTATGGCAATTACTACTTGATGCCTCTCATTGGCCAAGCTTAAATTACAGCCTTTCCATAAGCAGTCTGCTTAAATTGAGGGCTCTTGAGAGGTGAAACATTCCCTTTAGATTTGGATATGGTACAAACATTTTTTTTTTGGCCTGTTATATGTATATGTACATGAAATTTATACATTTATTCCTAATGGGCTTTTAACTGTATGCATATTTTACTTATATGTTTTATATACATATATATTTTTTCAAAAGCATCTTAAAAACTTTTTTATATATACACATTTACATATTTATTCTTGTGTTTATAATACATAGTTTAGGGTGTTGACATTTGCACAATCAGTTTTATATATATTTTTATATTTTGATATTTATACTGTTTTGTGCTGAAACATTTATGTGTAGTGTTTCATTCTTGAGAGTGGTTTTCACTAATCCGGGAAGTGATGTCATGTAAGAGTTCCTATTTAAAACAGTTTACTTCCTTAATTTCCTAGTATCTGATGAAGTTCCTAGTTTTATTTTTGGAACAAAAGCGCTTATACCTTCTTGTTTTACTGAATAAAGAAAGCATCCTTGTACTGAATTGTACTGAACTGGATGTGTTGGCTTGATTTAAAGCACACACTGGAATATTTCAGGCCTCACTGGCTCTCGTTGTCTGCATACTGCTTGTGCGATGATTTTCTTGGTGGTTTGTGCATTTTTTCATCTTTTACTAGTAGTTTGAATTTCTTCACCACCATAAGCAACAAGCTTCGCATGCTTTGTCAAAACAAGCCTTTCACCATGACACACACTAGCAAATGTTACTGCTGACATAACATTGCACTTGGAACCTTTGTCAAGTTTGAGCTCTATGGGTTTTCCATTTATACAAACAGTACAAAATACTTCATTCTTTGCCCTTAAATCTACTGCATTGACTGTTTCATGAAGCACTGATACACCATCAACATAAAGGGTAGGATTGCAGCTTTCTTATTGATGAACTCATTTTTTAAAATGTTCCCTTTTAATAAAAGAATGTGGGCCTTTAGATTTACAAAACCTTTTGAAATTATTCCATTTATTGCATTTGTGACATTGCTGACCAAAAGCTAAACATTTTCCCCTTTTATATTCATGATTTCCACCACAGTTATGACAGTTGGCAATGAAACAAGGTTGGGGCACATGATTTGAGTTTGCTGACTCACTCTTGTGCTTCACTGAGACTATGTGAACTCTGGAATTTGCTGGAAAGCTCTGGGGGATACCAGTGAGTGCTACAGGGGCTGCAATTACTGCCATGTGCTTGGGCCTCTTTCTTTTAACCACTTGCTGCATACTATCAGCATGAGCTCTAGAAGTTACTGGAAGCATGCATCTCACATTTGTAAGCATATTTGTGTCCTTTTCTGTGAGCTCTTATATCTGACAAATTTCAATGCCCTTATTTAAAGTTAAATCACTGTCACAAAGCAAAATATTTCTCATAGCATCATCTTTAATACTACACACAAGTCTGCCTTTTATCACTTTATCCCTTAAATCACCAAACCTGCACATTTTAGCCTTATTCCTCAAGTGTTATATACGCTGCAAAAGTTTCACCAGGCTTTTGATCCCTTGTATAAAATAATTGCCTTTCCATTGTAACATTTGTCTGGGGGGTTACATATTTCTCTAAATTTATGTTTTAAGCACTCAGGGTCCTTCCTTGACTCAGCCCTTACAACAATATGATGGTTTCCCCCCTCTCCTTCAAAGACAACAGGTGCATACACAAATGAATGCTTCCTTTCAGTGGCTTCTGACCCAGCTAAATTAATTAAAATAAATGTCTTTGTATAGTCATCTTTATCAGAAAATGCAACCTGCATGAAAATGTTTTACTCTTGCTCAAACATTCTCCAGTTCTCTGCAATATTATTGTAAATTGCACTGAGTTTTCAAAATCCGTCAGTCATGCCCACAAAGTATGCACAAAAACACTGAAAAATATGGCCCCTGTAATTATGTACTAAGAAACTGTTTTGTGAGCTTGTAATAACATTCAAATGCACAATAAACTCCTTGAAAGCTATGTTTTAGGAAATATGCTCTGAAATGGCTGTCTTTTGCAAAATAACTTTACTGTAATACTGCACAAGCACGCAAACACTTTATACACTTCTGATAACTCGGATATCTTTAATTAATATGAAAAATACGTGCTTGGTGAAAATGCAGTCATTTCCTTTTATTTTATTCATTTTATGCAATTGGGACTTTATTACAAACATTTTCTGTAGTAATTTGAATATTTTTATCAATATGAAACGTTGGCTTATTTGAATATCATTTAGAGTGTTCTGCATGCTTCTTTTCATATTTTGCAAATAAGAACATTTTTAACATCTGAAATTCGTTTGACCTGTTTTGTGAATTATACATGCAGTAGGGATGATCCATCCATTCCTGTATATTCCTCCAATTCCAACTGGGTGCCTCTTGGACTTAAATTGAAGAAACTGGAGCTCTTTCTGGCAACAAGTCATTTTGGCCATGCTTCCCTTAACATCATGCCCTTTAGACATGCTGCTTCTGACATCATGTCACTGGACCCTTTCTAACATAGATGACAAGTAGGCAAGGTATTTTGTTTAGATGCTTAAATACATAGAAACACATCAGGATGGATAGCAGCATCATAACATATAAACAAACTGATTAACAGACAGACCTTACAGACATACATGCTTACATCTCAATAGCTTACTACAAAAATGGAGTCAGGCTCGCACATTCTCAGTATTTATGCACTTGTGCAAGCCTTTGGATAGCTTCTTAAAGGTACATACACACACATTGATCTACACTGGGTAAACATGTTATAGAACTGAGATTTTTAGTTTTTACCCAACTTCTGTGTTTCCAGTCTTTAGAACTGATAATTAACTGCATGCACCACAGGAAAACTCACATCACAACCATCACAAAACACCTATTTCACTGGCATGACATCTCCAATGTGTTGAAAGGTCTTTGTTAGGAATAAAAAGGATATAAATAAATTGATGTGGTGCTTTGTCACTGTGTCATGACACTGCATTCACATTATGTTGTCCTTTGCTGGATTTGAACAGCTGCCTATGTAAGTCAAGGATCTACAGAAATTTGTATCAACTGCACATGCCACAGGTGATTTCTTACCACAACTATGAGAAAGAGCATATCTGAAAGCATGAAATCATCATTGTGGTGAAAATCAGTTGTTTGGCTTAAAACATTGTAGCAATACATATTACTGCTGTTGATGTATGTTCAGTCACTGCAGGCTTTGAACACCTTCCTATATAATGACATAAGCTATATGATATTGTTTTGGCTGCACATGCCAAAGGAGGAGTCTTACTATAAACATGAGACAGGGTCTATTTGACGGTGTTATATCCTCTTAGAGATGCAAGGCATATTCTTTGTCATTAAATAGGTTCATAGGAGGTTACTAGACTAATGGTCCTAGAGCCTTTACAAGCCTAGCCATGTTACACCTGTGTTCCCTAACTGACCTTGGTTAGATGATCATTATTCACAGAGTGAGTCTATGATCAGCACCAACTCCCCCTGTTCATGAAGGACAGAGGTGCAACCCATGGGGTGAATTTATCGTCTCCCATTCAATTGTCTATGTTCCACTTGAACAGGGTTATTAAGGAGCTCTGCTTCTCATGAATTGGGAGTTTATTCCAGAGGAGCGGTAATCTCTGGGAGATATATCTGTCTCTCCAGCATGTTCTGTTAATGTCACAGGCTATAAATCTAATAAAGAAGTGCTGAGGCACGGAGCAGAGACTCACACAGGAAAAGTTCAAAAGTTTTAATGACACCACATAATACGAACACGGACTAAAAATAACAGTAGTAACATGAACGCTTTCTCTCTATATACATGCGTTTTTGTCTTGTTGAATTAGACTTGCAACAAAAGAAATTTGATTACTAGTACACATTTGAAAGGATGACCTCATTAGTGTGTTGCAGAGATGTCTGTGATAAAAGTGGAAGAAACTGATGCGGGATCCCTTTCCCAGTGCAAATGTGTCTTGTATATGGAAGTGTATACAACAGATATTTTAAGCCACTTCTACATGACACTACAGACTCACACATGCACCCTGATAGTATTTCTGCAATGCTGAATTTAAAGCATCTACATATCTGGTCAGACAATTTAGAGTACACAATATCAACTACAATTGCCACAGGAGAAGTCCTTCCTTAATAGTGAGATAGAGCACGTTTGAAAGAATGATTCATCAATGTGTAGCAGAACAAATTTTAGTGTTAAAAGTGTAAGAAACTGATTTGGGAGCACTCTCCCAGTATAAATATTTTGGTAAGCATTTGAAATGTGACACACTTGGTGAGTTCTCAAACAAGGAGATTGAATGTTTGAAAAACATATACCAAGTCCAAGATGGCCATTTCTTGGAATATTCTCTTTTCCTTGAGATCGGACATCTCAGAGTTGGTATATATAACTTTGGGGCTGTGAGATTCTTGCCCCCACACACACACATGCACACACATCAGGGGTGCAGGGGAGCTTCTCCACCTGAAAAAAAAGAAGTTTAAAGGACAAGGGTGATGTCTAAGATTTTCTCTTCTCCTATGCTTTTTGGTCTTTTTGGGGGGGCTTATCGACACTTAGCATTTTGAATGCTGACATTTCAATAGGGAGCCAAATGTTTCTCTTGAGTAGAAGTCTACACATTAGATCTATTATTGTAGCCATACCTACCTGACACAAACACACACACACGTTCAACATTGTTGAATTTGAAATACTCACCTATCTGGTTACAAAATCTAGAATACACAGTATTAACTGCAAGTTCCACAGTAGAAATCTGATTACAAAAGTGACATAGTGCACTTTTGAAAGGATTAACTCATAGTTGTGTTGCAGAGAAGATGTTTGGCTGAAAACTGATAAAACTGATGGGTAAGGGCTCTCTTGGTTTGAATGTTTCTCCTGAATGTAAGTGTTCACATCAGATAATGGGTAAAGCCAGTCCTACCTAAATGTTCAAGCACACACACACATACACACACACACACAGACACAGTTGTGATAGTAAGTCACTGCTGTATTTGAACACCTACCTAAGTACACAATCTGGAGTACATTATGTAAACTGCAAGTGCAATGGGAAAAGTCTGACTTCAAATGTGAGAAACTGCAAATTTGTAAAGATTACCACATCAGTGTGTTGCAGAGACACTAGTATGCATCATGGGTCTGGATGAAAATTAATGTGTCTTGACAAACAGAGATAACAGCAATGTGTTGATCACAAGTAATTACATACTGCTCAGATAACTTATCTATCCTGTCATTCGTGTATTTAGTGGTAGTGTGAGTGGCATGTAGCTGTTTCACAGTATGGTGTATTGATGATAGTCACACTTGTAAAACAGATGGTTGACAACCAAGCATTCCTGACTGCGTAGCTCAGGATGATTGTATACAAATAGTAATCATTTGCTGTGTTAGTTTCAATATTGCCTCATGCTTGGACAATGTGCGGTGTAAGTGCAAACAGACAGGTTATTCATATGAAAATGCACTGTTTAATGCAACTCAGTAAGTATGTGTACATAGGTCCTACACCATTGTACATCATTTGCAAGCTGAATGTGTTGAAGTGCACTCATAAATTTACATTGTGTTGTGTTTCAGCATCATTCTGAAGTCATCATATCATAAGTGCAAGAGTCCATTACAACACACACAAGTAATACAAGCCACTAACATGACTTTCCTTTTGTCAAAATTGCTTCTTGAAGTGAACCACTAACAAGGTCATTTGCATGACTGATGGCAAAGTATTATCGCATGCGTAATTTTATTTTGGGGGTTTGAAATTAGAATAGGAATTAACAGTAATCTACGGTACTCCATACCAACCTTTGTACAAAGTAGGAGTGTAGACATATAAACATTTCTAATTATGATACAATTCAGAACAGATGTGTATTTTAATGTTTTCTGTGTCATGATGAACACATCTGTCATGAGAATTGCAGTGAAGTACTCATATGGATAATATGGTTGCATAGTTAAACAGCCCTCATGTCTGGTGACTATCCATGTATTTGAGGCATGCTGCACTGCTTCTTGTGCAATTGTGTTTGTATGGCATCAGTACTACATGATAACATACAAGTAGGCATCATAATTAAAACATTTCAGAAAATGCACAGAAATGTAAATTAATTCATTCAGTCACCTTATGTGTGCATAGCAACGATATTTGAAGATATTCCTAGTGTTCTATGCTTGCTAACCCAGAAAGCCTTGATTGTACCAAATGCCTTGCAATAATCTCTGGGAAGGTATGAGCATTTTGTAACCGATTATGAAAGGCAGCAAGCATACCAATGCTGATGGCATCACAGATGTATGCATTAATCCATAGGCTAACAATTAATGAGAAATTGTAATTTTCCAATAATTGTAGACCTGATGCTGGATTTAGACACGTGGCAGTCTGCATAGGCAGTCTGTAGACATGATCAGTAGCAGATCATACCACTAAGGAAAGCAAATGTCAGGTACCAAAACACAGACATTTTAAAGGACTATGGTAACACTTTATAGTGGAGCATTCTTCATAACAGTAGTTACAATTACAACATCCCATATGGAGTACATTCAACTCTCAATGTGTTCAACATATGACAATAACTGTCTCCTTATTATGCTATCAGTCTGTCTTTCCATAGTGCAGTGAGGCTAAACACAGTAGTGTAAAGGGTCACAGTCTAATGCAGCCAATGGCAAAAACTCACCAGTTTTTTTTTTTTTTACATAAAGCGTGAGCTGCCATTTACCATAAGTTATATTCTCAGTGCCAGGTATGGCACAAACACTGATTACAAACATTAATGACCCAAAAGGGGAGATGAGAGAGAAACAGGGAAAGAGACATGAAAATATTTTTGTTTATCCACCATTTCTGACCAGTTCATGGTGTTTTAATCTGAGGTTTGTCATCATAATAATCCCTTCATGCTCTGTACAATAAACTATTTCCAATATGAAGCAAGCAGGGGTAGGATAGTAGAAATGTGATTAAAATATAAGCCAGATAATGGTGGGTTAATAACATATCTTGCCGACAGTTATACACTCAATAATAATATGAAAAACAATTAAATTATGTTTGACATACTTCGGGATTCAAACCCTTGACACTATGCAAAACGAAGTCTACAGATCTGAGCATTATCTCAGCACACTACTTAGAAATTCATGCTTCATAATGTTAAAATCACTCGTTTGAAAGGACAGTGACAACAAATTGAAGCATGGGAGAAAGTAGGCATTAGGTTTCATCACATTAATGACAGTTGTATATTCTATTAGGTGTACATTGCATTCAGAATCCTAATAAATGTGTAAGAGGTAGCATCTCATAATACTGCTTTGAGTTTAAATTTCTGTAGTTCAGTGCGTTTAAGCACATTTCCTCTAAGATAATTGTACTAGTGTGGTCAAAGATAAACTTGTCAGCTTTTGCAGTAGGATGTACAACACCATTCCCCATCATTCGGCACTGGTGCATGATGTCAAGCATTACAAAAATGCCGAGGACAAAAACGGAAGTTTTTCTGTTTGCTATCTCTGGCCATGTGTGTGATTCTATTTTTTCACCAGATTAAATATGCGAAAATGGGTTTGATAGCACAGTGGTGAAATTGGAGTGCAAGCAATAGATAGGCCACAAGGGAAATAATAAAGAAAAGTGTAGGATGGTAGTGTGAGACCATCATAGCTATCCACTTCTTCATGAGATAAATGCATAATTGCAACAGTAGTAGCATGAATTTTGAATGATAACAACTGAATACTGTGGTATGACCAATTGGATCAAATCAAGTGTGTCAAGCAGAAACATAAGTGAAGTAGAGAGCTATGGAGCTATGTCCGGGGCATAATTTTTTGCTGGGCAGGTGCCATTTTTTTTGTAGACAGAGGATTGTTGGGAAAGATGGTTAGGAATAAGAGGGTATGGTAGGTAGGGCAGTTTAGGAAGCAAGCACAGACATACAAAACATTTAAGACAGACAGGGATGATGATGGATAGAAAATGTTGGGGGTCACCATGATTGAAGTTAGGTAGGGGACATGAGGTGCATCTGCATCCAGCATGAGTACAGTGTGAATCTAGTGCTTACCCTCATGAACTGTTATCACTGTCTTCTGTTGCAGAGCCCTAGGTTTGTGCTGGACAGGGCACTGACTTTGCAGTTCATGGCAGGACCTTTTCTACTTGCCAATTCAGGCACAGAGGACCCTTTCCATGATGTCTTCCACCAGCCTTATCAACTCCTGATGGATAACAAAATCACTACCTCCAGTACTACTCCCAATAGGTACCACTGCACCAGCGGGTAGGGCAGAGCTACCTGACACAGTTAGAGCAGGTAATGCAGGACTTCCATTAGGGCAGGGTCCAAGACTGCTCTGTAGGCCAGGCACAAGTTATCTCTCAGCAGTCTGTAAGATACAGTGTACAGTGAAAGGGCCTTCATTTTGTCTGTGTAGGTCATGTGTTGAAGGCCCTGAATTTTCTTGGTGTACTGAAGCTGTGCAAATGATCTGTAATGGTACATGAACTGCAATGTAAAATAAACACTCAAGGAAAGTGTGTGTATTGAATAGAGCACACATATGAATTGTAGGAATGAACACAGGTAAAGAGAGCAGGTGAAACAACCTAATGTACAGCGGATTAAGGCATGTCAATGGAAGATGGTTGTAGCAACAACACCAATCACATATCTATATGGTACAGTAGGGACTGCACAGTGAAAATGCATATTATATGACTGTCACATAAGGTGACGTAACAATGGGGAGGATATCTATGTAAGATAAGCATCCTTACATGAAGAATGCAAGAGGACATCTATCAGGGATCTGACAAACAATTGGTAGGGTGCATATTGTGAAGCTGTGCAAACTGATTTGCCTGAATATGAGTGTAATCTCAGCAGAGGCCTCCAGCAACTGGGATACAGGCAAAGATTTATGGACAACATTAAAAGAACCAACCACAATCATGGACAATATTAGTATAATGCCACCAGTAATCTCATGCCTGTGATATAACATATGTGATTTAGAGTGATGAGAGATGATTCTGCACAAACACACATGTACAACTATTATGATAGGTCCACACTCTGAGGATAATCACACACACTGTTCTGGCACAGCAACATCTGCTGGAGGTGTTAGAAGGGACACTGCTATACCTGTATACAACATTATGAGCAATACAGGCTAATTGGCTGGTGTGCACGGATATATATATATATATGTATAGTACAATCCATATTGTCATGAATGTTATCCATGCCATTAATGTTGTCAAACACTTATGTATGTAGTGTGTGCATCATCGGAACAGGTAGCACACACGCATCTCGTGTAACAACTTGATGGGTGTTCCGCACCATCAGACAGTCATGTTTATGCCACAGAAAGAATACCTGAGTATGGCCAATAAACTGTGTGACAAAGGTGGTACACTTCAGTTACACATCAGTGGAAGATGTGTAGGGAGGTACATGAAGAAGGGTGCATTGTACTCAGCTACTAGTGTGATGAAGGCTGGGAACTATGGCGGTATTATTGCCTCTTATGTGGATGTCCTTCGTATATGCAGTACTTGTGTTACATACAAAGGAGTAGTCAGCACTGTGACCACACACTGGTGTTTGTTCCACTTACCAACTACCCTGGACACAGGTCATATACCTATTGGTCTAATTGTAGGATATAATTTCCACATTATAGTTGGGTTATGTGTTTGTTTTCCTGATCTAACAAATCCCCCATGTTTTCTTGACATTGGAGGTATTGTCATGGCTGTGGCAGCAATCTTTAGTATGTGTTGATAGTGTCTGTATTATACTAATATCGCAGTTGGAGTCAATGATTGCCCACAATCTGTAGTCCTTCAGGCAGCTGTTTGGACACAGAATGTATATGTTATCTGGGATGTCCATCATTTAAATAATGGGCAGAAAAAGGCCTAGCAGAAAGCCCTGATGTATGGACCTGAGATATAGGTCACTTCACACATTTCAACATAGTGAGCTGCCATGTATGTGATACAATGGTCTATCCACTTGGTGATATAGCTGTTTATGGCCACATCTGACAGTGGTGATTAAATACCTCAGTGTGGATTGGTGTCAAATGCCTTGACCTGGTCAAGTTCCACAAGATGATAGTGTTGTCATCATGCATGCCCTTAATGACCTCTTTGAGGACATCTATCAGATGTAACAGACATGATGTAGCATTAAGCACTCACACAGGTCTGTTGCAGACAGCCTCAATATTACTAGTGTCCATTTAGAAAAGGTCTGTGATGACATGTTGGTATACCGCATAGATGAGAAGAGTCAGGATGTCTCTGTACATGCATGCATCAGGTGATGTCCCACCCAGCTCAGATGGATGCATGCTGATGCACACCCCTCTATGAGAACATAGCCCATGTGGTGGGTGTGTTGAAGTATGTATCCAACCATATCAGGAAGGTATATGTGCTGAGTCATGCCATAGGCAATCTGTGATGTTGTCACAACCAATTGATTCTGTGTGATAGGCCTGGATGAAGGTAAGACAGTGCATACTGCCTATCTTGATCTGACCTAGGGTCCTGACACAATCCCCCATGCAGGTATAATTGAGAAACTCCCCAGCTGGGGATTACCCCTTACATCACTAGATAGGTAACCAGTTGGCTCACATACTGTGATGACATGTTGGTATATAGCATAGATGAGAAGAGTCAGGATTTCTCTCTACATGCATGCATCAGGTGATGTCACACCCAGCTCAGATGGATGCATGCTGATGCACACCCCTCTATGGGAACATAGCCCATGTGGTGGGTGTGTTGAAGTATGTATCCAACCATATCAGGTATATATGCTGAGTCATGTCATAGGCAATCTGTGATGTTGTCACAACCCATTGATTCTGTGTGATAGGCCTGGATGAAGGTAAGGCAGTGCATATTGCCTATCTTGATCTGACCTAGGGTCCTGACACAATCCCCCATGCAGGTATAATTGAGAAACTCCTCAGCTGGGGATTACCCCTTACATCACTAGATAGGTAACCACTTGGCTCACATACTGTGAATGTTGGCGAACCCCAGAGATCTTTGCTTGGCCCTTTACTGTTTGGAATCCATTTCTAGACCGTTATGACTAAAGTATATGGCCTTTGGCTTACCAAGTTTGCTGATTCTTGTATATTGGGTGCAATCATTGAGTCCACCAATGATAATAGCATACAACAGGAGGAGCTTACACAGATAAATGATTGGTGACAAGGACACACAATCTACAAATAAATGCAGAAATGTGTCTATTTTTTCCTTCTGAAAAGTGAAATTCCATGCTAATTATAGCATTTACAATAGTCCTGCTATGTTGAAACCCACTGATGCAAGCACTGGGAACACATGTAGATAGCAATCTGAACTTCGACCACCAAAAGTCCGCACTGATATTGAAAGCCTAGGTTGTGCACATCATAAATCATGACATCATATTCAGATCTTAGGACTGTATGACAGCACTGTACTCCAACCTCATCAGAACATTAATAGAGTATAATGCTCTGTTTTGCATGTACCTCACTAAACATATCCAGGAGCTGGAGAAGCCACAGTGGTTTCTCATCAAGGAAACACAGGACCTACAAACCATGCCATGATGTATGTGGATAGACTGAAATCCTTGTCACTATAATCTGTAGAGTATAGGATGAGGTGACTTCTGCCTGGCCTCTGGGCCAGTTTCTGACCCTGCCCTGGTGGGAATAGTGCATATCCTAAAATCAGATATAGCCGATGACATCAGCAGTATCTGTTGAGGAGAATATGGCAGTCACAGCATCCCGCATGCTGGTGTAAAAGGCTCTCTGTAATGTCAAGCAAGAGAGCAACAACCATCTAACTAGGGCCATTAGGCTAGTAACCTCCTATAAACCTATGAAGCTATGAACCTGTGCAGGCTTCTTAACATCTTCTTTCCAAATGGCCTGCTGATGTCATCTACTATAAGTTGACCTGCAGTCCTGTAAAAGTCAGACTTGTACTGTGGCATTTGCATAAAGTACTGAGTTCTGTAGTCTGTACATAGGTAAAGGTTCTTTTCTCACTGCAGTCAAGTGTGTGTGTGTGTGTCTGTGCTATGCTCCAACATGCCATTGTCCACATATATTTCCCCTATACTCTTGAGAATAGGACCAAATATG
Organism: Protopterus annectens; assembly: GCF_019279795.1. Lineage (NCBI taxonomy): Eukaryota > Metazoa > Chordata > Ceratodontiformes > Protopteridae > Protopterus > Protopterus annectens. The sequence continues at coordinate 475,687,212 of NC_056746.1, forward strand.
CAGACGTTCTTACCCTGTAGCACACTAACCTGAAATACTGGGTGCCTTAGACTGCATGCATATAGAAATGAAGGCACCACCCGGGGAACAGGGAAGGCTCTACATAAATAGAAAGGGCTTCCATGCTATTAACTGCCAAGTCATGTGTAATGCCAAGGGAATTATTATGAACATGTGTGCTGGCAACTCTGACATTTACAATGACACATATCTGGCACAGCTCCCAGTTGTATCAGATGTTTACTAGTGGGGATATCCCACAGTGTCATTTACTGGGGGATGCAAGTTATGCACTGGAAATGTGGATGATGACACCCATCAGAAATACACACACACCCACTGAAGAGCACTATAACGAGGCACACTCAAACCAGAAATATCATAAAGTGTGTACTTGGGCTGCTGAAGTAGTGATTTTGTTGCCTAGACACATTTGGGAGAGCCCTGCAGTACAATCCATGGACGTGTGCCGAAATATTCATAGTATGTGCCATGATACACAGCATCATCCTGAGAAAACAGCTTTAGCAGGATCAACAAGGGGAAGGAGCACACATCCCACCCCCAATACCAAGGGCACCACAGCCACATGCAGATGAGGAGCCAGAGGGGAACCAGCAGCTGCTGTGGCTGTAGGCAGATGTAGGTGTGTTCAGTATGCCTTCACATTGGCTTAGAGATAACACATAGCACACTCACCATCTAAGAGCTTACAACCTTCCACCTATGCACATACAAATAGTAACATTGATGCCAGGCAACTCTCACAACATTTACCTCCCTATGTATTGGCTGTGTACTCCTGGGAATGGATTTGATGATCCAGTCATTCGCTGAAGTGAGGTTTTGATGCTTTAGTCTTAATGATTTGGTCTTCGATAGTGTGAATTTTCAATATTTTGAAGTAGACCCATATATATATATATATATATATATATATATATATATATATAAATGTGTGTGTGTGTTTGTGTACACACACACACTTCTCTCTTTTTGCATATATGTATGCATATAGACATATATATCTATCTATATATATATATATATATATATATATATATATATATATATATATATAGACACACACACATATATATAATATATATATATATATATATATATATATATATATATATGTACAGACACACATATAATATAATATATATATATATATATATATTTATGGGTCAAGACTCTACCTTAGGTTGACATCTGTTTAGCTGATAAAATCTGAATGAATAAACAAATGATAGATAGGTGTGAGAGACTGCACAGTTCTTGGGTAGGGAAATATGTCCTTTCCCTGAGATTGTGTGATCTCAGAGTTACTATATATAATTAGCAGGGAGTGTGGGGGTGATTGGTGTATGAGTAGTAGTATGTTGGCATTTGCAAAGTCAGTCTTTCTGTGTTCATTTCGTAAACATCAAGATTTGGGTGTTTTGGTCAGTATCAGTACACCTTTAACTGCAGTGTTTAATACCTCTACGTTTCAGGAGCGGTAATAATATATGCTACCCATACTTACTAAAAATATTGATCACTAGCAAGAAATTCATCCATTAAATGCTGATGAGTTATACCAGACTCCTATAATGACCCAAAGAACTGTAACTATGACCATCACCCAAAGAGTTTGCTCGGTAAAAAGGAACTAAAGCAGATTGCCAGACCTTTCTTCCATAGCTTATACACACACACACTGTACATACACCTGCAGACAACCGAGCATCACCATTCCAATGTCTTTTGGATGTGGGAAAAGTCTGTGTATACAGAGAAATCCCTTGCAAATACAAGAACATGAAACTCCATTCAGAAGATGCACCAACTGAGAAATGAACCCGAGAACCTTTAGCTGTGAGGTGACAATGCTACTCACTGTGCTGCCCTAACAAAAAAGAACTATATATAAAATACTAACAGTTCAATTACTTAGCCCCCCTTATGTAACTTACCTCATTCGACTGAAGAACTTCATCTTATGGCATAGGTAGTACTGGGGTAATTAAGGCACAAACACGCCACCCTTTTTCTGCTGTAAAAATAATTCATATTTTTATGAAAGTACCATTTTACTTATCCCAGGAGGGTAATATAGCAACTTGTGCAAGCTACTGTGATTATATATAAGTAGTAGAAAGAGAAGTGAGCAAACGCTTACGGAAAACCCAAGAAATGCTGCAAATATGTTTTCAAAGAATGGTGCTTTCCTCCTTGGCTACTGCTGTTAAAATTCTTGTTAAGACGCTTCTCCTTGTTTCTTCTTTAAAAGAACTTTTATTAAAATGATTTGAAAGTTAGCATTCTAACACAAAAAAGAGAGATGAGCGCTTTCGGTTTATCAACCTTCTTCAGATGTGAAGATCTGAAGAAGGTTGATAAACCGAAAGCGCTCATCTCTCTTTTTTGTGTTACGATGCTAACTTTCAAATGGTTAGGTTGTAGCTTTTATTTTGTTTTTTGTTTTAAATTATATATAGGTTCATAGGTTCATAGGTTCATACTAGGCTATCTGCCCGAGGGCATTTACAAGCCTAGCCCATAGTTTTGTGGCTTACGCCACCCCTTTAGTATGGGGAACTATACCCATTATTTTGCTGTGCCTCTGTTGAGCAGTGACACTGAGGTAATCCCTGGGGTATATCTGCGATCTCCCATCCATTGGTCAAGATTTCTCTTGAACAAGGCCAGCGAGGTGCTCTGCCTCACATATACGGGATTTTATTCCACAGCATAGAGTCTTTGGGTGATGAATCTATCCCTCCAGCACGTCCTATTAATAGCCGTGTCGAGGTTTAAGTCTCCCCTTGTGGCTCTGACGGATCTAGATTTTTGAGGTGAAGCATATTCATCAAATCTGGGTTTGACATGGCCTTGTATGTTAGGCAAAGGTCACCTCTGAGCAAGCGGTAAGCGACTGAATACAGCTGGAGTTCTTTCAGTCGGGCAGCATAGGACAGATGTTTGAGACCCTTTATCCTTTTGGTGAGTACCTTGTGTGGCCTCTCCAGCTGCTGCAAGTGTCGGGTCAGATACATTCGAATGGGGCATTGTACTCAATCATTGGTCTGATGAGTGATGAGTATAGGGAGACTATGACCTCCCTTGATCTAGATGAGAATCCCTTCATGATAAGGTGGGCAATGTAGAAGGTCTTCCTAACTACTTTAGCTACATGGGTGTCGAATGACAGACTACTATCAACCTGGGTCCCCAGGTCCCTGATAACTTCTTCTGTACTCAGTGGATTGCCACCTATTTGGTAGCTAGGGTAACCTTGTTTTTCCGAAGGGTATGACTATGCATTTTTGGCATTTAACTTTAGGCCATGGCTCTGGCACCAGTTATCCATTTCTGTGAGACCCTTCTGAAGGATATCTGTGTCAGATGTGTTTTCTACTATGGCCCAGTTTGCAGTCATCTGCAAACTTTGTCAGCCATAACCCTCCTGTGTTTGCTTGTACTGGAAAAGTAGATGCCAAACAAGAGTGGGCCCAGGACTGAGCCCTGTGGTACACCACTTGTGACAGGCTTTGAGTCTGACATGGCGCCAGCAACTCTGACCCTGTGGGTTCTGTCACTCAGCCAGTTTGCAACCCATCTTGTGATGTATGGGTTAACATTTAAGCTGATGAGTTTTTCAATGATACCCGAGTGGGGTATTGTATCAAAGGCCTTCGCCAGATCGAGGTAGGCTGTATGGACTGCCTTTCCTCATCAATGGCTTTGGTGACTGTTTCAAAAAGTCAACCAAGTTTAGAAGGCATGATCTGCCTTTGACAAAGCCAAACTGGGATGGATCCAAAGTCTGCAAATTCCCTATGTCTTTATTTATGAGGTCCATTATGATCCTCTCCATGGCTTTGCAGATAAGGCTTGTCAAGCTAATGGGCGGTAATTTCCAGGGTCGGTGGAGGCACCGCCTTTGTGAAGTGGGACCACAGTTGCAGTGCGCCACTCCTGGATGCGTATCCAGAGGTAAGACTATGATTAAACAGCTGTCCTAGCTGTGGGTTTAATTCCTCGTTGAGTTCGTGGAGCACACAGCCGGGGACACCATCAGGTCCCATGGATGCTGTGTTTTTTGCTTTGGAGAGAGCAGTTCTCACTTGGGCGTTGGAGATGTTTGGGTGGTTGCAATCGCTTGGTATAGATATCTCTCCTTTTCGGGGGGAGCGCGGGGGGAAGTTTGCACTGAACCTGTCAGCCAGTATGTTGGCAATGTCTGTAGGATCAGTAATCTTCACATCATTTTGAACTAGTTCTGAGCATATCTGGGAGTTTCCTCCCAGGTTTCTAACATAGCTAAAGAAGGCCTTATGATTGTCTTTTGAGTCTTTAGCTATTTTTCTCTCAAAATTTGCTTTGGATGATTTTATGAGAGCTCTTAGTTTTTTACTTATAGTGATCAAGGGTGTCTTACCTTTTAAGGATTTTGCTCTATCTTGTAGTAGCTTCCTCCTTTTGTTGTAGAGTTTGTTTATGGCTGGGGTCCACCAGACTGGACGCTTGCCTTTGGTACAAAGAGTCTTTGTTTTGCTTGGGATTGCCTTATCCATGCAGTCCTGCAGGTGCTGGTAGAAGGCATTTGTAAGTGATTCAGCGGCTTGAGTACTGTTTTCCGCAGCTCGGGGCCTTAAAGGAGACCACACTAGTCTTTAGAAGTGTCTTTCGAGAAGTTCTTTACTGTGGTCTTTTATTTCAGGTGGGGTGGGATGAGGACCTCCAGCGAGATTAGTTTGTGATCTGATCTCACCAGTGAGGGGTATACTTCGGTGTTGAACATTGTGCTCCCATGTTCGTGATGATGAGATCAAGTATGTTTTCTCCTCTTGTGGGATGGTGACTAGTTGTTCCATGGCATTTGAGTTTATGAATTCCAGGAACTTTTGGGCTAGGGTGTTTGGGCTTGAGTAGTGTTCCCAGTCTATATTAGGGTAATTGAAGTCACCTAGTATGATGGTGTTTGGTGATACATTTATCCCCTCTAGTGTTTTCAGGAAGGCCATGTGAGGTTCCTGAGTTTGTGAGGGTGGCCTGTAACATGCTACAATTTGCAGAGCAGTCTTGCCTATGGTTAATTGCACCTGGATGGTCTCCGATGCATCGTTGCCACCAGTCTTGAGGTGTGGGTGTCTTTGATGAATATGGATACCCCTCCTTTCTTGGTATTGTCCGGATTTTGGGGCATGATAAGAGGTAAAACCTGATAGTGCTGGGGTGCTCTCAGGAGCCTTGAACCAGGTTTCTGTCACTGCACAGACATCGATGTTCTCCATACTGAGAAGGGCCTCGAAAAGTGCATTTTGAGATTTAGACTTCTGGCATTGAGCAGCATTACCCTTAGTTTTTTTCCTTTTTTGTGTTCTAGGGTGGTAGGTTTAGAATTTGAGCCTTGCCTAAAAAGGCACTATGGGGTGGCAAGAGCCTTTGCCAATATCCGAATCCCAGGGTGACAGGTGCAAGCCGTCCCTTGCGAAGCAGCGTGGCTTGTCCAGCATGTCATCCCATTCTGGAGTGTAAATTTGCAATATTTTGAAGTAGACCCATATATATATATATATATATATATATATATATATATATATATATATATATATATATATATATATAAATGTGTGTGTGTTTGTGTACACACACACACTTCTCTCTTTTTGCATATATGTATGCATATAGACATATATATCTATCTATATATATATATATATATATATATATATATATATATATATATATATAGACACACACACATAGGCCCTTCTCAGTATGGAGAGGGGAAATATAAAGGGGAAGCCATGTTATTTATAGTTTAAGGTGCAGTTAGGCTGTAACCTTAGTGTTTGACAAGACAACATTCTTCAGCAATTCATTGACTGGAAAAATGGATTCTGTTAGATGAATGGTCATTAGCAGGCAAATCTGACAAAAGGTGAAGGACTGACATCTTTCAGCTTCAGGTGTGATGCACTACAAGTTCACAACACAGTAGATACATTCTTATCTGGTAATAAAGTAGTACATATGCACCTTTATCAAAAATGAATAAGAAATTAAGTTGGCAAACCAAATAGCTGTATCAAGATTTTATAAATGCTTGCCAAGTTTTTCTGTTTTTCAGTATGGCTTATTCCACTGACCATATCAGACATTGTAAAGCAAAGTGCAAAACTAAGGACTTAATGAAACCTTAGCATTATAATTAGACTCTAACAGTGTCAACATCAAGAACATGCATTTATTGATGTGGAAATTTCATGACCTCACAAATAATTTATTTATTTTGTTTATCCAGTTACTCTATCGCTTTTCATATACTGCACTTAATAAATGTTTAAAAGTTAGTCCATCTCTACATTTTCAAAAATAAATTCTTCATTCGTGAGCCTTTTGAGTTCTGGCTGAATGCAATCTTTTGATATGTATGAGTTACAGCAGATATCTGCTACAAACAGGCATGTTAATACAGTACAGAATTATACAGTGTAAGTGGGTCCTAGAAGCAGGACTCCTAAAATGATCAGGAGTTCTAGAAATTAGCAATTCTGTCACAGATTATGCAAATACACTTTAAAGGCACCACATATTTTACAAGTCAGTGTTCAGTTATTATAGATGGTATCATTCTAATATAAATATTTATCCCCCTCAGCAATTTTGGCAAATCAAGCTGGGGATAAATAGAAGAAATCATTAAAGTAATACTAACAAATATTCAATATATTTTTCAACTTTCACAGACAATATTAATTTTTACAGCTCATATGAGGAATATAAACCATGACAGCTTTACTTTCTGTCCAAAATATTGTCTGCTAGGCATTCAACGTTAATCAAATTGGAGATGTAAGTCTATTCAAGGCACTCAAGGTGAGAGTACAAACTTGAATGTGTTCTTACCTGTTTTTTTTTTTTCAGGTGTTGCAGCTTAACAGGTATTCATGTTTCCTTACTAGACAAAATTAGAATGAATAGCAATTCATCAAACAGTTTTTTATAAAAAAAAAAAAAAAAAAGCAACGGAGAGTAAAGTACTTGCCAGGGCAAGATGTTAACATGCATATTCATTATGGCAGCTTGATGTATGTAGTTCTAAGAAAATTAATCACAAAATTGTCAAGCATTAATCTGCGTACTGACATAGCAACAATCTATGTTCTATTTCAGGTAAGAGAGCAGTAAGCTCAGAGTGCAAGATACTCCAGAAGGTCAATAATAACAAAGGCATCAAAGATTTTTTACTGCCAGCAGTCAATCTGTGTAAGTCAGGAATTGTCCATATTTTTTTACTTAAGCCACCTTCTCATGTTTAATACTCAGTATTTCAAAAAATTGTCTTGACATAATTTAGGAGGCATGGAGACCCATTTGGCCCATTTTAATCCCTTTTGAGCACTCTGATAGTTAACGCAAGTCCAGTGTATTTTCTAAAAAGTTTTTTTATTCATAAGCCCTATAGTAAAAATGGTTTACATTCATATGGTCGTGTGCACATTGTTTGACCATACATTTTACTGACTTTTCTCTGCAAATACTGTAATGCCAAATGGTCAGAATGTCGCAAAAACACTGAATTCGACATTTCCAACCACTCTACACCCTAAAACGAGTGTTAATAGGGGTCAAAAAGGGGACTGGATTTTGCGATTCACAACATTTGCAATCGCATTTTTGAGATGTTGCCGCACTCCTTTCAGCCGTACCCGCTCGACCATTCACCGGTCAACAATATGCATGTACACCAGTAAAAACACTTACCTGGAGGTCACAGATCATTACCACAATTTTAAAAATAATACTACAAAACTTAATTCTGTTATCTGATACCTAGTCATTTGGCTGGGTGGTTGGTTGGCGATTGCTACTTGTTATTCTGTGGTTTGCTGACCTACTGTATATATTATCTTAAGGTATTAGACATGGAAGTGCAGTGAATCTTCATCTGAAATGGACAATAAGTATGAAGGCACTATATAATAAAGGTGACAAGGTACCAACTGAATGGTTTCACAGTAGTAGTCAGCAATTAAGCCAACCAAATTATTTTCAGACCCCCATGTGTTTGTTCACAAGTTTAGGTATATAAGGTAATGATAGAAAAAGGCTGAGCTTAACATTTTCAGAAAGGAGATTGCCTACGGATTCCCTTCACAAGCTCAAAGTTTCAAAACTTTGAACTGCAAATGGTCGAGACCATAAAATCGAAGTTTTGAAACTTTGAACACTTTGAATGGAGATCGCTATACAGCATGAAACAGGAAATTTGTCGTTTTCCTCAGTGTAATGTGATCTCGGAGTTGGTATATTTATTTAGCAGGGGATGTGGGGATGCAGGTGAGCTTGCCCTCCTGCAAAAACATAAAAAAAAATAGTTTTTATTTTTTTATTACAATTTCGAAGTTTCAAAACTTTGATCTTATGGTTCCAACCATTTGCAGGTTAAAGTTTTGAACTTTCGAGCTTATAAAGTAGATCCAATAACCTACATATATATCTGTGTCTGTCTATATCTATATCAGGTTCTATATCTATATCTAGCTATCTATCTATATGCATATATACAGATAGATATATATATATATATATATATATATATATATATTAGATAGATATAATGAATAATCATACTGTGTGTGTAAGACAGTGCATTACCTATCTGTGCTATGACTGGACCACTGAGTTGTGTACTTAGTGTCTGCCTGTTTCACTGGTGACCTGGGTGTGAATAGCCTCTTATGAGATATAGGACTATTATTTAGTAAGAATATTTTTTATGGAGCAAAACTGTTGATGACAATGGAATTACTGCTTTAAATCTGACATCAACTGAGACCTGATTGTTAGCATTTGTGCTTTCAAATACTAGACCAGATGCTAACTGTTGTACATTGTTTTTGTAGCAGACATTTCCTTTGATGCTTTTTTCCTGTCTTAACTATACATTCTGCTATCCATAGGTACAAATGCATATGTGGTTTATGTTTTTGTTACATACCTTAATAGTTTTGGTTTTGGGAATAGTTATAATGTGGCATTGTTTCAACACTGTTTTGCCTCTATATCATGCTGCACTTGCAAGTTTCCCAGGGCCGCAAAATGTACGCGAACCCACTCTGTAGGGAGACACTTGATATACTAATGTGCTTAGAGTAACATGGTTACTAATTTAACATAGTGCCTGTGTTAAGCAAATAAATTACACCGAACTATTTTAAACTTGTACGTTTACTGGTATAGAATGCCTCTATCACTGTCCCCCCAGCGGCTGACGTACTGTAATCTTATAAGCTCTAAGTCAAGTCGCTGTTCTAAATCGCATCTTTGTTGTTCACAGTAAAATATGTAAACTCATCTCCTTAGTGCTGTGTCATACTGCACTTCTCATATTGTAATTCAGTAATTAGTACTAATGAACAAGACAAGTATCTATATACTGGGTGCTATTTTTTTTTTTTAATTTGAAATTATTTTAAGGTTTTTCTCCACTGTTGTGATAGGAGCTAGTTTTAAATGTTAGCTTTCCAACTTAATTTGACATAATTTGGTTAAGAATTTTCTTTTCAAATTTGTAGTGCAGAATGAGAATTTTACTTTTTGTTCTTCTAAACTTTAAATTTGCCTTCTACCTGTCATTATACCTTTTATCTATATTTTTGGCTACCTTCCCCAATAATTTTCTCTTTACCCATTGTCCGTCTCCATTTGAAACTCTGCTTTGTTTTCTGACCCCATTCTTTAGGAAGGTAAGGTGTAAACGCCACCCCCTTCATTAGACCCAACCATTCCTATGAAGGGCATCTAATCGTACCAGCCTGCACCTTGCCATATGTCCTGTATGAGCCCTTAAATATACACAAAGTAAAAAACTTCCCCCAAAATAATTGCATAGACTGGATGGTTATGTATGAAAGGGACATTCCACAGCACTGATTTCAAACAAAATGCTTGCTTGTATTGTATAGGCCAGAAGGCTACCTAGGGAACTAAGCATATTAATTCCTGCTCTCTGCTTATCCCCAACAATAAATGTTCCCAAAGCTATTTGTTTTGCTCAACATTTCATTGAGTATGGCATTTTGCGTATACTCTAACTTTATATTGCAAAGACAGCATACTAAATTAGATGTTTTTAACTTTAGGGTAAAGTACCTCAGTATGATGTATGTGTCTTCCCTACAGAAACTTTGTTGTCTACCACTACAGTCATTGTCAAACAATAGTTTAAATTAAAATTAAATTTAAATTAATAAAGTCACAGAATTCTGACAGTCTGATGACATAATACATGAAATGGTGTATAGAACCAGAAATGGATTCACTCTGCACCAACCTTCAGAATATGTTTTTCAGCCTTTAATATTTTTTCATAGAACCTGTTAAAATGATAATAACCTGGCAGAATTTCAAGCCCCCATAAACCATGAGATCACTGCACCATATGCAGAACTGTTCACAGAAATCCTATACAAGCATGTTGATAGTTGCATAAAGGCAGCTGTACCCATCATAAAGAACTACAGAACTAACTCAAAAAACAAGCCACCCTGGTGAAATCACATCAACAGGCTGTATAACAGAAGGAAGAAAATCATAGCAAATATTAGGAGGCGCAGCACTCAGCAGGATAGGAGCACTCTCATCAAACTAAAGAAACAACTGAGAACACAAATAAAGTCTACCAAAGCCACATTGGAGGTAAATTCAATCTCCCAGGCCAAGGACAACAACAAGACATTATTTAGCTATGTCCACAACCCCAAAGGAATTACACAATTGCGTGCAGAGCTAATTGAAAATAGAGCCACCTATATTGAGCCAGAAGATATAGCAAACTTACTGGCCAACAAATTCAGCTCCAACTTTACCCCTCTCTCCCCATCAACCTTCCCTCAGGAAATACCATCAAATATAAAACGCCTGCTATCACTAGGAAATAGGTCCTTATTGCTCTCTCTAAGGCCAAGAACACTGCATCAATGGACCCAGCCAATATCCTAGGATGCCTTTCAAATAGCATAAAACATAATCTATCAGGCCCTCTAGAATGGCTATTTAACTGTAGCCTCCAAACAGGCTTTGTGCCTCATGAATGGAGAACAACAACAGTTGTCCCGCTGCACAAAGGTGGACCATCTACAGACCCTGGCAACTACAGATCCATAAGTCCCACTAGTCTCATATGCAAAGCCATGGAAAGAATTCAAATGGAAATGATCAATAATAACATAGGAAACCTTCAGGCACTGGACATAACCGAATTTGGTTTCATCAAGGGCAGGTCATGCCTACTCATCCTGTTGGACCTCTTTGAGAAGGTCCCCAAAGCAATGGATGAGGACAAAATGGTTCACACTGCCTGCCTTGACCTGTCCAAGGCATTTGACACAATCCCCCAGTTACACATTGTTGAAACACTCAAGAGGTTAAGTACAAACCTTTATGCCAGCAGGTGGATAGCCAGCTGCCCCACAGACAGAACCCAGGAAGTTAGCTCTTTTTTGGCATTTACTTCTCTGATGGCAAGGCCAAAGTCAATGACCTCTGGCTGACTAAATTTGCAGATGATTGCAAATTAGGAGCTGTCACTGAATCGCCCACTGACACAAATGTTTTCCAGGAAGGCTGACACAGACAAACAACTGGTGCCAGAGCCATGGACTAAAATTAAATGCCAAGAAATGCATAACACTATTCTTTGGGAAGCCATCCACCCCTGGAAACTATCATATTGCCGACACACCCCTAAGAGTTGACCCAGTAGGGACACACAGAGACAGTAATCTAGCATTTGACCATTGTGTGTCTACAACAGTGAGGAAATCATTATGTATTGTGCAACTTATAAACAAATGTTTGGCATCTATGTCCAAATAAGTCACTGTTTCATTGTATTCAGCATTCATCAGACCTATCATTGAGTATGATGCCCCATTTGGTATGTACCTAACCAGGCATATTCAGAAATTGGAATATCAACAGAGGTTCCACTAAAAGAATATATGGCATAAGTTACATGTCCTATGCAAACCACCTCAAGGCCCTATCCTAATATTCTGTCTCCTACAGACTGTTGAAGGGAGATATATGCCTGGCATACAAGACATTGTCAAAGTCCACTCTGATAGAACTCTTGCATATCCACAAAACAAACAGCACCAGAGTTACCTGTTCTAAAGACGTAAACCTTAAGTGTGATATAAATAGGACTGGCTGGAGAGACAGGTTTGTATCCCAGAGACTGCACCTTCTCTGGAACAGGCTATAAAGCAGAGTTCCTCCATACCCCAATTCAAATGTAACTTGGACAATTGAATGGGGAACAGGAAATTCATCCCTTATTTGACACCTAATGGACACAGGCAGCCTGTAAATTGTTCATCTCCCATGTCTTTGCTTGCAAAATTTCACCTCCGAAGCCCCTGCTTTCACTTATCAAGGGCATCAGAACTTGTCAGAGATTTGGAATGCATGGCTAGGCTTAAAAAAGGTCACTGTGGTCATTATCTTAGTACACACCTATGAATCAATTAAATAAATATCATAAATTGTGATCTTTTGACTGGACTGATAATAGACCTGTGATGAGAAAAACAGACACAGTTCCAGAAAAATGTCTTGCCTGGAGGAACCACTTCAAATTAAGTCTCTTTGGTTTCATTATGGCACTGCACTGCAGATGAGTAAATCAAAATTGTTACTTGAAGATCACACTCTTATTTTGAAATATCATGTGTTATCATTATCTTCAATATCTATTTTAAATCAAGTCAGCTTCTACAGATAAAGTTTCAAAGGGTTTTAATACAGTTAGGGTATTATAGGAAAACTCCACCTTAAAACTAAACAAAATCAACAAGTCTAATGGCATCAGAAATACCTGGTCTAGGGATCTGAAACTCTTCTGTAACATCAACAGAATGGTTTGGAGTAAAAGTTATATTTCACAGAGGATACAACCACTGTGGGATAGGTTCCCCATCCACATAAAACAAAGTTCATCCCTGTCCATTTTCAAGCACAACTTAGATCTAGGGATGGGAAACAGAAAATTTACCCCAGGACTGCCCGTTTACTACTAATGGACAAACTGTTGCAGCTCCTAAATGCTTTATCTCATGCATGGGTCCCCTCAAATTATCTATGGTATGATCCCAGTTATTCTCACTAGAATTATCAACCATGGGATGAGTAAGGTCAATCCATAACCAAATGAGATAGGTTATTTTGAACACAAAAAAGGGAAATTAGCTAGGCTTAAAATGGACTGCAAGAGCAGCTAACCTAGTATTGACCTATGAACCTATAACATGCAACCATACACACAAACACACACACACATATATATATACACACACACACACACACACACACACACACACACACACACACACACACACACATATAAAATATCATAACATGGTGGTCCTTGCAAAATAATGTTCACATTATAAATAATTCATTGTTAATAGAATGAGATTTCTTTAAAGGAAGTAAGTGTTTCTGTTAAATGATGCTTGTTTCTTTAAGAACATAAGGTAGCTGGCTATATTAATGTGATCATATTTAATTTATGAGCTATTAAATGTAATATAAAAAGAAGACTAAGAGAAGCCCAGCCAGTGATAGCATTTGCACTTGGGGAAGGGACTGAATGTTTAGAGCATTTGCTCAAGTAGTCAGAATTATCTACAGTGAAGGATGACCTTGGAGAAGATCCTGGAAATTATTCTTGCCAATGGAGTGCTTTTGTAACCTTTATATACTGTTTCCCCACAGTACAAGATGATATTAAAGGTACTTGCTGTGCATCTAGTAAAGCCACAAGGTTGTTTCATTTGTGTGTAATAAACTGCATTTAGTCTTAGATGTTTTAATCCTCTAAATGGCATCTTGGCAATGTCCAAAGACTGTACTTATAGGGGAGAGTTTTTTTGCATTTTCTTGAGCTACCATTAACTCATGCAAATGGGACCCCAGTTTAATATATTATTTCCAAAATTAGTGTAATTTCTTCAAAGAGAAGGAGAGAGGGTTTTGTGATTTTTCTGGGAATTTTCTTCTCTTTCTATCTTTTTTTTTTTTTTTTGAGCGCACATTTGTGTGGACCCAAGCGTCAAGATTACCATTATACAGCATCTACTGCAGACACTAACAGCTGCAGCCAAAAGGATGGTCAAGGTAGCTAAACTGATAGATACTGCAAGAACAGTGCTACTAATAAAATAACATATCTGGGTGAATGACCTCAAGGCATATCACACTAACTTTGAAAGGTATGCCTACCAGTAAAGATGGAACTGAACTGACTAGGCCTTATCAGCTAAATAACTGGAGGACCACTGTCAGTTTTCATGAGCATACTGGGTCTGATTAAAAAGGCTATTATAAATCAAAAAAAGGTTTACTTTTCTGAGCTGGCGTTCCACAAGTGTCATATCCTAATGTAACAGCCAAGCATGTACCAAAAGGTATGTAGCACTATCCTGTAACAATGACTTTAATTGTTGTAGAACCATTGAGTGGTTTAGTAGCTCACCAGTTGTAAATACAACCTCCAGCGTCCCATGTTCTACAAACTAGATACCTTTAACACAGTGGCAGGATAACATACTTAAAAAAAACAACAGCTAAATGCTTCTGTTACAGCAGTAAAATAAACAAACTCACTAAAAACTACTGTGAAAAAACAGAAGAGATACAAAATTGACTTTTATAATGTTTTAAGTTTGATTAAGTGCTTCCTACCCTAGTATGTCTTCTTCAGAATAAAAACAATGATGTTAACCATTTATATACCATCTACATGATTCACATAACCAATAAAAACACATAATCAATTAATCCAATAAAAAATATTCAAAAATGTGTACCAGAAGTGTGCAAATATACCCTTTATTTACATTTATCATAATATACAAGTCGTCTTTGGCACACTACTTTGTAATTGGCATTGCTATTCAAACCAGGAATGCTATAGGCATGTAACCCAATTTGCCACTTTAACTCCATAAAATCCAATTATCCCTCTCTGTCACCATTAAAATAATTAATAACTTGATCAATGATACAAAAATAAAATTTTCTAAAAGTCCTACATACAGATGCATGTTTGGCCAGTGCATTGTCCATATTCTTAACCTTAGTAGGATATAAATGCTTGTAAATCCTGTTTTTAAACTGCCTATTTGTTTTTCCTACATAAAATCAGCAGATGAAGAGCATTTCACAAGATAAACCACATATGTTGAACTGCAGGTGAAAAACCTGGTACTGGATACAATTTGATGCTACCTGAAACTGTAAACAATGGACCCTCAAAAATGTATCCACACATAGAGCACTGCTGGCATTTGAAGGTGCCCATTTTGCCAACTGTAGATTTGTCTCTTGTTTTTTCTATAAATGTTTTAAAATTACTTGCTTTTTTGTTAATTAAACATGGAGTATCTCCCACTACTTACCTAATAATGCCATTAGCTGCTAAGATTCTCCAATTGTAACTTATGACTCTCTTGATGGCACCACTGTCTAAAGAAAACACTAATGGCATAGAAGGGAACTCTTCCAGTCTGTGTTAGTTGACACTGTACCAGTTTTGCTGACTTGTCCCCCAGTGGCTTCCTGATTCATGGTTTTATCAATAACCTCGGTTGGATATCCCCAGTGTAAGAATATATTATCTAGTTCTTTAATGAGCCCATCTGAGGAAGGTCCTTAAACTGAAAGCATTTATCCTGAATTGTTTTTATTGTTTTAATTGTTGCTACTACCTCTACCATTCTTGTTTTAATAAATTGTCTCTGTGGTGGTTTATCCAATTGGTTTGTTTGCTTCTTCAGACATATACAGCAATGAAATATTGCATTACATTTTATTATCTTTAGACTATAATCATCCATAAGAAGTACTGAAAAGCAATTACAATAAATATTTTCCCAGCTCCCCAAGCTTGTAGTTATTTCAAAGCACTCATATTTGATGTTTTCAGAGTTTGAATAGGTTTCCCTGTTGCTGCTGTTCCAGACTCATGTACTAGGATAACCTTTGGCAATCTTGCAATAGGCAATCCAAAAAAAAAAAATACAAGTAGTGAGTTAAAAATTATAATTAACTAAGCACATATGTCTGTTTCTCAGTTGTGCTAGATATAGCAAGGCTGTTATGTGTTTGTGCAAAACAAAGATGAAATATATTATTGTGATCAATATTCAGTGATGCTAAGCTTTGCAGGGATACATTACTATGACTGTCATTATTATTATTATTATTATTATTATTATTACTATGTTTATCGTTCTCGGGCATTTGAGGTATACACAGTCAGCAAACTGTCTACAGTTGCAGGGTATGTTGACTGTGTGGATGAAAGTGAGTAACCTTGCTGTCATTAACTAAAATTAAAAAGTCATTAATATTGCTTTTCAGAACTTGAGTGCATTTGTGTGAAGCAACTTGGAATATTTTACTCTGGCTATTGTATGCTTGTGTAAAACAAAGCTGAAGAATACTATATACTTTACTGTGGCAACTGTGTGTTTAATGGAACTAGAATTTTAAATACATTACTGTGACCATTATTTTTGTGTTATTACAGTCAAGCATCTAAATGAAGTCAACAGGGAGGGTATCATAGGTGGGCACGGGTTGTCTGCATGAATACATTTGACTGACTGCGCTGTCACTTGCAAGTTCAACATTAATTAAACTGGCTTTACGGGACTAGTATGTATTTGTGATAAGTTCATTAAAATACTTTACTGTAGCTACTTTTTTTGTGTGTGAAAGAAGGCTGAAATACATTATTGTTGTTAGTTTTATTTGAGCTGTCCTTGAATACAAATGACTAACACAACTTTCATTTGCACACAGTCATTGATCCTTCTGGTCATTTATGTATAGCAACTTGGAATACTTCAGTGTATGGAAGCAGTCTGGATAAAAAATTACATATTTGCAACACACACTGTATTATACTTGCTGAAACTGGTGTGAAACAATGACTGCTATGCCAGATGCATACATGTGGGGGTGATGCAGTGAATAAAGATCAACAAATTTGTCATCATTTCATTCACTTTTCTTCTCAGTCAGGCATTAATACTGTACACAATAAGGCACTATATTTGGTGGCCTGGACAGGATGTATGTAAGAGCAACTGATCATTGTCACAGTTGCGAAATGTTGTCATTCTAAAACATTTGTTTCTTTGATTGAGTGCTCAGCTATGGTTCATTCTGTGTGGCATCTATATATCATTCCTGAATCTCTGTGGGCTTTATCCCAGTGCTCTTGTTTCATCCAACACTCCAGATATATGCCATGGATGAATTGGCATTCTTCCATTCTGCCTGTAAGTAAGAGTGCTGTGTTGAGTGTGTGTGTGTGTGTGTGTGTGTGTGTGAGTGTGTGTGTGTGTGTGTGTGTGTGTGTGTGTGTGTGTGTGTGTGTGTGTGTGGTTAAAATACTGTCACTTATTATATCTGTGGTTGCATGCAGTATTTGGAGGCAGAAACATAACCCTCCTAATAGTTAACAAGTAATTATCTTTCTAAAATAAGGCATATAATAACATCACAGAACATTTAGCCCCTTAAAACTTTCCTGGGCTTAGCATCTCACAAACCCCCAGCTGCATAAGGGTATTTTGACCCAGGCTCGGTGGGGGATCCATCCTCAGCCTCTACCTGTGTTTCATCTTTAAAACTGTCCCTGCTCTTAAATTTCCTAATGAAGTTTGAGTCAAGCTGAATTACTACATTTCTGACTAAATCTGGTTGAGTTTAGGGATAAACCCCATTTTTATACCATATCTGCTAGCCCATTTTCTTTACATGGCAGTTCTGTATCCCTTTCTCTAATTTACTAAGAAGTTATATTTGAAATAATGAGTGTGACTTAATAGTCATTGTTTCTTGAAAGTACCATAGTAACTTAATAATGTACTTTTATTGGCATATTTACATTTTATCTAGATATGGTTTATCTCACTGGCTCTATTACTACATTTCTCTAATTAACTAAGAAGTTATATTTGAAATAATGAGTGTGACGTAATAGTCATTGTTTCATGAAAGTACCACAGTAACTTAATAATGTACTTTTATTGGCACATTTGCATTTTATCTAGGCATGGTTCTTCGCATTATCTCAAATACTGCATTTATCCATGCCTACTCTCTGAATAAGGCTATAGTGCTATGAGAAATATGTTTTAAAACAAGAAACCAAGAAGATTGTTACAGAGAAGCACAGTTCATACTGCTGCATTTAATATTCTATGCCTCTATTATTATTCCTCCACGGCTTTCTAAGACAAAGAATAGAAGAAAAAATAATTTTGATCTTTTTGTGTCACCTGGCCTTTCTTAACTACTGCAATCACTGGGCCGTGATTTCCTTGTTAGGTCTTGCTTGTCTGTTTCCCTAGTGTGTATTTGGTGGTATTATTTTGTACTAACAGAATATAAAGGTGTGAGCTTTCCATGAAGGCCATTTCGGGAATAAACTCAACATCAGAATAAATAAATAAAATGAAAGGCTTCTGTGCCTTAAATAATTAAGGTCTGAAAAATTTGTGCAGCCCATCAATAGATAGTCTTTCTATCATCAATGTCTAATAGCAGGGGAGGTCAGAGAGTGAAAGCAGTTTGAAATTCTTCCTAAAAAGACAATGAACTTTACTGTGTGTATGAAACCACAAGCCAGCACTTTGCTTAATAACCTTGGAAAGAGAAAAAGACAGCTGCATTTATATTTCATCAACCAGAACAAAAATAATTCACACCAACTGCACATTGGTTTCATAACTGTTTCTCCAGCTGATGCTCAGAGCTAAACACTGCTGCCAGCCTTAGCAATCTGCAAGCCTCGATTAGCATGATGGAAAAATATTCCTTTTCCTTGTAATATTAATAATTTAAATTGCACAGCTGATAACAGTATAGCCTCAGTCTGGCTTCAGACCAGGGTAGTGCAACCACAGACTGGGAAATACTAAACTCATTTCATAAGTTGCCAGCAAAGGGCATATCTGAAATCATTACAAGTTGCAACAGCAATAATAGAGACAATTATTTTTATCATGTTATACACAGTTTCAAATGGAATTATTTATGAGGCCACTAACTGCTGTCTCTGATGTGGCACTATGCCATATATTAAAGTAATCATCATGCCCATTCTTACATTTTGCTTTTTCTAGTTGAAAACAAATGTGGAAACATAGTTTAATTGATATTGTTAGCTACATTAAAAGTATGTCTACTCTGATATGTGTTGAATAAATAGGAACCTGTGCAGTTAGACTTTTTTTTTCCTAATACTTGATTAGCTATTTCTGCTTTTGTTTCTGAATATTAGGATCACATACTAAATCAGTTTTATCAGTTATAAGGAAGGAAGAAATCCCTATATTTATGCAGACCTAGTAGGATTTGTCAGCACTTTCATTTTTAAGAATAAAAATAAGAGACGGAATTAAGTAATTCTGGTAATCAAGGAACATGAATTATTTTTATACTTGAGGTACTTAGGATCTGAAGGACATAAATTGTACCATGAGTGTTTTAAATCATCAGCTTAAAATTAGTGACCCATTTAGAGTCACAGTTGTAAAAATTACCCTTTATGCTTAGAATTTCCAAAGAATAAGTATGCAATAAGTACACAACATGACATAAATACCCCTTGGGTTGAGACCAAATGCCTTCAGGTTATTATTTAAGAAACATCTGTCTTTTCAGTCATTATACCATAATAACTACTTCTGTGAGAACCTGTCTATCCCCACAATGAACACCGCTGAGACAGTTAACAAAACACGGATGAGATAACTAATAAAATATCTGTCAACAACTAACAGACTTAATCACTAAGCTATTTTAGCACACAAATGTTTTTTAAGCCTATCAACCATGCCCTCTAAGTGAAGCTGTAATCATACTTTCTAAACGTTTTGTACTAGCATATAATACTGAGTTACAAACACATACAGTAGAATAAGGTAAATCATTAAGCAGCTATACTAGGCCAGTTCTTTAGAACAAACCGATGGACAAATCACAGAGATAAAGGATGGTACGCGGTCATCGCACTTAGGCGTAAAGGCAATCTGTACAGCTCCTAGCCAAGTGCAACTTCGACATGATTCATAGAGACTAGCTGAGCTTGCACACTGCAGCTTCAATGAAGTTATGCTAATGAAGACTTGATAAGGTACAAATGAGAAATAGTTTAGAACTTTTTATGCTAATAAGTCCTCTGTCCACCTGCTTCTGATTGATAGTTGTTTCTTGGTGCATTTTGTTGCCAAGCAGAAGTCCCACCTTTCATATCTTCTTTGCATTTGGAAAAGATGTTTGCTGTTACTGCCAGCCTAGCTATTTCTCAGTGCCATGCTGCTTGTCTTGGCTGAGCCAAAACTGTAGGCACCCAGCAGCACTCGCCATCCAAGAAGACACAGATATAGACAAATAGTAACTCATTATAACATTGATCATTAAACATTTTTGACAGATTTAAAGTGGACAGGGATATTGAACCTATGAACAACCTGTGGTGAGAGACATGGGTACTCAGGTTGACAACAATCTCACATTCAACTATCATATGACGGCGATGGTCAGAAAAGTATTTTACTTGGTTCATCTCATAAGTAAAGGAAATGTATCCAGATAAAAAGGAGGTAATTACCTCTCTGTACTCCTCCCTCATTAGGCCAATAAATAAGTGAGTACAACGCCCTGTTTGGTATGCACCTCTCCAACCACCTGTACCATCTGAAAAGGCCACAGAAATACCTCACAAAGAGAATCCATGGCCTCCAACACCTGTTCTATGTGGAGAGGTTCAAATCACTATCAGTCTGCTCAGTATCATACAGATTGCTCAGAGATGATCTGTGTCTCGCCTACAAGGTAATATCACACCTGCCCTACTAGAGATGCTCCATAACCATAAGTCTAACTCCTCATGCATTACCCACTCAAAAGGGCTAAATCTAATATGGGACATCAACAAAACCTGCTGGAGAGACAGATTTGTCTCCCAGAGGCTGCCCTGTCTCTGAAATAGACTTCCCATACACGTCAGAGTACCTTGCTGACCCTCTTCAAGCACAACCTTGATGAGTGAATGGGAAACCACAAATTTGTCCTAGGGGTTCCACCTGTGTTCCTCACTGACAGGGGCCACAGGTGCTGATTGAGGTTTCTTTTGGGGGATAAACCCTTGGCTAGGTCTGTAAGGGCCCCAGGGCCATTAGTCTAGTAACCTCCTATGATTGTTAAGGGCTTTAAAGAGTTTTTATGGCTCACAGAAGGGAACCAGGAAATATGGCCTTCCAGTACCTGTGGATAATACACTATATTTGCCATGGAGACCTCACAGAAACAAACAGGAAACATGCTGGGTATTTCTCAGACTTCTACCTTCAGGATACTTCAGCAGTTCATTGGCATACTCTTGACACATGTAGATCAGCATATGTATCGCCAATGTCTCCAAAGAAATGAGCCAGAACCATGCATACCTTCTATGGGATGGCACATTTCCCTTTGATGTGTTATGCTATAGACTGCACCCATGTTGCCATTTGAGCTCCATCAGGACTACGAGAGGAGTGGTAAAGGTTACCATTCCATCAGCTGCCACGTAGTGTGTGATGCATTGGAGTGCATCACCGATGTGACAGCCCAGCATCCCGGCAGTGCCCTTGATTCTCATATGTGGTATGAAAATTCACACTATTGACACTTCCTGCATTGTAGGATGTCCCGTGGTCACCTTGTTGGTAAGTGGTTATTTTAACTATATTTATGTAATTAGTTATGCTTTGGAAAATGTATTGCTTATTACTGAACCACACTTCCCTTGTTGTGTCTATTATCCCCTGCCTTTTTCCAGGTGATACAGGCTACCTACTTGAACCATGGCTGATGACTCCTGTACTTAATGGAGCTGCCAAAGAAAGGTACAACACTACCGTGTCTCAGCCATAGTTTGCTATTGGGTGAGTGTTTGGCCTAATGAAAGCCTATTTACTTTGCCTGGGGGAGTCTGAGGGTGCCCTTTAGTATGACCCTGCTACTGTATACAGGATGTTTACCACATATTGCATTCATACACCATGTGCAGCACCTTCTATTAGCCCTTCCATTAGTGACAATAGTGTTGGTGGCTAGCCAGCAGCAGTAATATGGGAGCCCATGTGGCAGACTCATGCACTGTACATGTCTGCATGGGCAAAGAGGCAGCATCTAGACCACAGCTATGGACTATGGCATTCAGGTTAGTGTTATCTTTATTATAAAAAGTACACATGGAGTATAATTGATACGTCCTGCTATATGTTGTCTATGCTGTGTGGCACAAGGTCTGCTGTCACTGCACATCAGACAGTCCCTCTTACCTTTAAAGAATTTTTTTAAATACAGTTATGTGGTTGATATATCTGCTTTATTTAGTGGCAGCACATATTCAGAGTCATGCTTGACTGTTCATTGAATGTTAGCAGGATGTAAAATGTGGAATATGTCATTCGGTGTATTCGGTGTATCTGCACTCATAGAAGTCAAATGAATTTGGATTCCCATGAGTGAGCTGCACTAAGCTGCATACCTCTTAACCTCTTAGTGCAAGAAATCTGGACAAAGAGTACAATAATGGGGGGACGAAGGCCCAAAAATAGGGACATATTTTAAATATCATTCTTACAAACTTAAAAAGTTGCTGGAATAACAAGATTTGGGTTAGCATTTTCTTAAGGATATGAAGTCTGAAACAAAGATACATATCATTATTTAGTGACTATTTAGTGACTTTGTTCCTCAGTGACTTAGTAGAAAACCACAAATTTTATGAGGAACACACCAAAAATCTGGACGTTCTGCAAAAATCTTTGGAGTTGATAAGCTGAGTTTGGGAACACTGTATAGCATTTCTCAATCACACATAACTGTGCTATAGTATTTGGAGATAATTTATCAGTGGTTTGGCACCTGTGTCTGTAATGGACACAGCCAACCTGTAAATGGTTCATCTCTCAGGCCCCTGCTTGTAATTGTTAATCTCCCAAGCCCCTGCTTACACTTATCAAGGGTACCAGATCTTGTCAGAGATTTGGGGTGCATAGCTAGGCTTAAAAAAGCCCTTGTGATTCTTAGCCTAGTAAACACCTTCGAACTTATGAGCCTGTAGTGAGTTAACATTTCAGGTGGAATGTACTGCACCTTAATCCACATGCATCCATCAAACCATAGCATACATTATCACTTGCTAACACTCACTCACAGTGAATGTGGTAAGAAAAAATGTAAACACTGTAATGAATTAACAAAATAAGTATACCATAATCACATTCTTATATCCTAAGCAGTACATTCCTGTGCATAAAAAATAACCACTGAAAGATATGCCCACTTGATGGACTGTTCATGGATTTCCCTTTGCAAAGCAATATAAGATATAAATATGAAAAACAAATGTGGAACTCCACGTGACTGCTTCAGTGCAGTTAGTAAACCAATGATGGCATTGCTATCACTTCCATGGGTAACATCTCTATATGGTTGTATGGGATGGGCATGCTGATGTCTCACCTCAGAGTGTATGGTTCACACTCTCATATACTCTTTTCTGCACTTCTTTACTTTACTTTTATATGGTCACTTTCTAGGATGGCAGCAGCTGTAAAGTCCCAGGGTCATGCTCAATGTTTGTTCATAGGTGTTTACTAGGCTAATGACCACAAGGGCCTTTTTAAGCCTAGCCATGCATCCCAAATCTCTGACAAGTTATGGTACCCTTGATAACTGTAAGCAGGGGCCTGGGAGATGAACTATTTGTAGGCTGCCTGTGTCCATTTATAGACATGGATGGGGAGCCTGTTCCAGAGAAGGGGTAGTCTCTGGGATACATACTTGTCTGAGAAGAAGATCAAAATCCTTCTCTACTTCTTGCAGGAGATTTATTTGCAGAAGGCGGAACAGGAAGCAGCAGGCACTTAATGGAAAAAAAGACATCTGTAAGGTGATAGAAGACTACCTGTCAATCCCGACAGGGATGCCCTACTCAAGAATGCAGTGTCAACACAGGTTTGATGACTTATAGAGGTGGAGGAGGGACAAGCTGACCTAGTGAGTAATGTAGGTTTGGGAGAGAAAGCCAGAGCTCTACATTAAGTATTTTTCCTTTTTCATTTTTTTTCTCTTCATTTTTATTTGGTATTAAATATGTGGTGATAATTTCATTCTAATACAAATGCACATGGAAGTTAATTAGTAATGTAGACATGGGCATCTAGAAATGTGTATGCATGTATGTATGTATATATATATATATATATATATATATATATATATATATATATATATATACTTGCTTGTGTGACTCAGAATTTGTATACATATACACATAGTTATACAGACTCACACACACACAATATGTGTGTGTGTGTGTGTGTGTGTGTGTGTGTGTGTGTGTGTGTGTGTGTGTGTGTGTGTAATTTTTCTTACATCTACATAAGTAGACAGAGATCATTTTACATATACTTACATATATGGATATGCTCACAGAATGTGAAATAAGAATACAGTGTTCACTATAAATCAAATCATTTTCTACTATGCCATGTTTGTAAGAGATGCAGATATTTGAAAAGTATATCACTTATTTACAAAACAGTTGATACACATACAAAATGGCTGACCAGAGCTAGCCACCACACCCCAAGCAGAGTCAGGGTGGGAGACAAACCAGCAACTGAACAATCTACATATCATTTCTTGCAGGCTGAACTGCTGAAATTATTTCAGCACAAAGTAGAAATTCTCTACCTTTTATGTACTTTTGCTGCTATTATGTAAGTAAAACACAGGTAATATTTGCAAAGCGTACTGCAGATTACATAATTAAGGCTTCTTGTTAAACTTGGAAGACTTTAACAAAATATACATTTGACATTTACAGAAGTGCAGCACAAGGTAACCTTTACCCCACCACCACCACCACCACCACTAGACAATCTCGACCCTTTCAGTGTTTAAAATTACATGAATTCATTGCATCCTGCAGCATTTGGCTGTAAAAAAAAAAAAGAAAATGAAATGTAACAATAAGAAATGAAAAATTGTCACTGAATACACAGAGATCAATCATTAATGGAGCACTTTGCATTTAGTGTAAGGCCTACTGTGCTGTTTACCTAATGATTGCTTACATTGCATCAAATCATGTTTTAAAAAAAATTGTATCCCCAAGCTATGTGCATGGTTATTTGATAGGTAAACAACTATGCATCGGTTTTCTTCTGATTTCCATAGCCAAGGACAAGATTGCGTATAATCTTGAGCAGTAGGAGAATAACCTGGCTAACCAAGGGTGCTCCTTGAATCTGGAAAAAAAATTACTATTTTTTTATGAAATCATTATACAGGAGGCAGCCAGGCTTTGTGTTCCATTCTGTAATGAAGAACGTAAAGTTAGTCTGTTCTTTTTTTAAGATAAAGTCATTTATCTATCTAAATATAAAAAATAATCAGAGTAAAATACCAAAGTACTTTAGTACCAATAAGCAACCTTTTCAGCACAGTCAATAGTAATCCCTTTCAGCAGACTTATTAGTCAGTGTAAAGTGTAATACATTTCCTGTAGTATACCTGTTTACTAGATGCTCAGTGAACACTATAAATAAAATGTATATTGATGTAAAACCAAATTTTGAATACATTTATTGTCACCATTTTTATGCTTTTCTTTCTCTCTCTCTCTCTCTCTGTTATTGTTTTCCATTAATTTTTTTTTCTCTCCCTTTTATGTTCTCTTTTATTTCCATAGGGCCAATGATCCCAGGAGCAGCTCAACCATGTTTCTCAGGTTAGGACATATTCAACATCTCTCTCTGCCATTCAGGGACATGCTCACAGGGTTAGGATGGTAGCTCCAGTCCTGTAGGCAGCTTGTTATGGTAAAGCCTGGAAAGTCATAAAATACAAGGCCTACTGGACTTGGTGGAGAATGTTGTTGAGCAGACAGTAGAGACACACCTGTAGCTCATGCAGGGCCTTCTTCAGTGGGTGTAAGACCTGCTGTTCTGGTCAGCTCTGACTACCATGCCACAGGAGGCCTCTGCCCTCACATCATTGCGGGGTCATCTACTGCAGGTCCTTCAGGCAGTGGAAATATTTTACATCCTCTGGACCAGGGTGAAAACTGCTCCAACACCTCCTCACCTCCCTTCTTCCCTATTCCTCTCTCTTACACTCTTTTCCTTCCTTCCTTCCCCAACCTCCCTCTCATATACATAAAAAAAATGAAAAACAGGTATCTATCCCCAAAGAAAAACATAATAGCACTCCTCTCCCTTCTCCTCCAGCTTGACCCTCTTGTTGTCTTCCTTCTGAGTGTCCCTTGTGTTCTTTCTCCCCATTTTTCAGCTGTCCTAGCTTCCCCTTTCCCACTTTACAAAGAACTGTCAGGATGTCCACATAATAGGATACCTCTATAGTCATTACATAACCTCATTATAATTTTTATAAATCAATTCCAGATAGCTACACTGAGCAGTTTGTTTTAACCACCCGCAATTACAATTAGTCTATGTAGGATAGCTGAGTCCTCCACTCAATCCCAACTTCTGAAAATAGCTGAAATTAATCAAAATTTTACACAAGAATGGATGAATTCACACAAAACTAAAGCATTTTTCATCCATTTTTAAGAACTTATAAAAAGTGGGCATTGGTGTGTGCAGGCTTTCACTTTGCTACAGTCACTGCAGTTAGCTGGTGCTCAATGTATTTGCCTGAAAACATAGCTGCACTCTCTGCAGAGATGCATCACACAAGTGCAAACCTTGGGACAATGAATACCATCCAATGTACTGATAAAATGTACTATGCCTGTCTTTCCAAAATTGGAAGCATTTTCTGATTTCAAAACTGATAAACTGGAGAGAATGGCTTAATAATAATCTAGAAGCCTTTCTGTTTGAATATCTAAATATTTACAATGCTTATATGTTTTCTTTTCTTTTTTTTTTCGTAGTTTGATGCTTGTTACATTTACTTTCTCCTTTTTGTGTTATTTACGTTTGCATTCTAATGCATATGTTTTTATACTTCAATGGTGTTTAAACTGGAATGTTTGTTCTTAACAAATAATCATTTCATTGGATATAATTCTTAATGGAAATATCGTTATATCTTACGTTTTTGGTATACTGATATCATACCGCTCAACTGTCCAGATTTTCAGAGAATGTCCAGATTTTTGCCTTATATTTTTGGTCTATTCCTCATAAAATTTGTGATTTTCTAGCAAATCACTGGGATGATCTGAGGATTGAAGTAATTAAATAATGACAAAGAACTGAGTTTCAGGCTTCACATCCTTCAGAAAATGTATGTTAACACAAGCCTTGTTACTCTAACAATGTTCTAAGTTTATAAGAGGAATATTTAAAATCTGTCCCTATTTTTGGGCCTTGTCTCCCCATTTTGTCAAGCTTTGTCCAGATTTCTTGCACTAAGAGGTTGAGAGGTATGACTGATATATTCAAAAATATAAAGCTAATTTCTAACAATATTCTTTGCCAAAAAGTATTCAAGAATGTTAATGCTACTGATTTAATGTCTGTTGCCCTCTGATGTTAGCTGCCTAATGCAATAAGATGAGGAAAGTAGTGGTGACGTGCATTTTTAATCTAGCCATCATATTTTTATAGCCATTAAAATGATCAGACATAATTTAAAATGTATCCTACTGAGAATGTAAGTTGATCCATAATATGCCTTATTGTACCTAATATGAAAAGGCAAGAGAAGAGTTTTGAAACTAACAATCATTAACAATTTTGCATGATACAGTGTCCCACAGTATTCCAAATGCTATTTTTAGTTTAAAAAGTACAAAAAAACTTATCAGGAACATGCCTTCATTGCATGCAGTGCTAATTCAAACAGAAAACATACTGGTCTGATAATTTGACTTACAGCAGTGTAGATTACAGTTACTTAAGTGCCTCTGCTGTTATTGCATCAACATCTAATGATTCAGAAATGTCCACTGCTACCCAGTCACAGAATGATATGGACATTTTAATAGCCTGTAATTATATTGCCTGTCTCTACAGGCAGACTAACACTGTCTTTGTTCTAGTCTAGTTGTGTTATTCTAGCACAATTTGCTTGATGCCTACAACCATGACCAGCAAAGTGGATTATCTTGATCGGTGACATTATTGCTTTATTTTTTTATTTTCCTGATAGATTTTCTTGCAGACCTGCACAGATTTATTGATTGTTATTGATAACAATTATGTCCAAAGTATTTAAAATGTGTGTGGGCATTCATATATCACAAGTATTACTACTCCACAAATTTGTCTGCCTGACTCTTGAACACCCTGGAAGAGTAAAAGTTATGACTTTTGGCACTCTGCCCAAAAGTGGTTACCATCCCCTGGTCTAGAGGGCTGTTAGAGAGAGAGAGAGTGTCAGAGAATGGTGAAACACAGGATGCAATACCCTCACTGTCCTACAGAATGAAGGCAACCTCTATCATACACAAGGATAATATTCACTCCTTGCATCACACAATCAGTTCCTGCAGGAGAATACACACCACTGTTCAGGCTGTCAATATATGCATTACTAATGTTCACCAATAAATTACTATTATTTTATAAATACCAATGCTAGAGTTATTACTACTGGTAATGCATACTGCAGCACAGAGCAAGATACAATAACATGAGTTTCACCAAATGCTTATTATAAGCAAAATTAAAATAACAGCTTAAAAGGACATAGCATCTTCCCAAATAGGTGCAAGGACTGTGCCAACAAAATATGGGCTGTTCTCTTCTTAACCTTGAGTCATCAAGCTGAGTATATGCAACGACCATCTTAGTTATCTCTGCCCTCAAAGAGCTATGTGAAAAGGCAACACATTGCATTGTGCATACAAAGGCAACCAAAAAAAAGAGAGTGGCTATAGACAAATATACAAAATCCATCCATCCTCAACCCCTTTTTCCCATTTTGCTCATGGGGTCGGGTGTCACTTCTGCAATGACAATCAGCTCAAGCTAAAGTTTACACCACCAGGTGGCTAGCCCTGATGTGGTAGTTCATTAGCACCACTCACTCACACACACACACACACACACACACACACACACACACACACACACACACTCTCTCTACAGCCAATTTAGTGTGTTCAATCCACCTACTGCATGTCTTTGAAATGTGGGAGGAAACCAGAGCACCTGGAAGAAACCCATAAACAAAAGATGTTGCCAAATCTAGGTTGCTAACTATCAAGTTTATCTGAGTGTGCCGCTAGAAAGTATGCTGCTGCCACATCCCCCCAACACACATACACACACACACACACACACACACACACACACACACACACACACACACACACACACACGCACACACACACATGCACACATACACTTACACATACATGCACCTGCCCATGTGCACACAGAGTCACAGTCCCTCATCATATCTCCTGTTATTTCATTGCCTGCAAACCTTATTCATACAGAATTTCAAGTACCATTCATCACTCTGAAAATAAGATGTTTTTGTCCTCCTTTTTGGTTTGGAAATTCTGTCTCTACTGTACCCTTGTCCAATTTTCTTCCTATGAATCGTATTGGCTCTTAATGAGGTCTAACTTTCCATTCACTTTAGTTCCAGCTCACTTCAACTCCACAGAGGCACCAGTACTTTCCTTGCAATATGTTTGACTGTATTTCATTTTTATGCAATATTCATCTGGAAAATTTCATAAGCCTGTAAATAAATGATCACAGTCATGATGCATATCATTATTATTATGCCTCTGCACATTATTTATTATGTTTCTGAAACTGTGAGACTACTGAGGTATGCATGCAGTTCTTGCTTTCACACTGTGTGTGTGAGAGTGTGTGGGGCGTTGTCTAATATTGCTAGCCTTTCACAAGCCAAATGACCCCAAAATTAGAAGAAAATGTCTCTTTAAGCTCTATAATTTGAAAAAGAATCTTGTACTTCTCACTGTTATATATCTGGAGGATTTGACTCAGTGGCATTACTTGGATATGTCTTGAATGTATTAATGAAATACACACAGTTCTCTGTTTGGTGCCTTTGAGCTCCAATGCTTCAAAAATACCCCAGATAAAAATATTATACTTTGCATGTGTGTCTAATTTATGTAACATTATGATGATTAATTTTCAGTTTCTTGTGAACAGTCTAACCTGGACTCAAATGTCAGTGCTTCTTCTACATTTTTAGACTTTACTACATCCAAACTTATCACTTCAGTAGTTCCAATAAATTGCAAATTTTCATATTTCTGTTCAACAATATGTAACTCCTCTTGATTACATTTGTTGTGCCTGTCCACATATTTGTATTATGTTTCTAGTGTGCAAGCAGTCATGGGGAACCATACGATGCCTATCCATTTACACATTTAAGCAGTCACATTTATAAGGTTTGTCTCCATTTTCAAGCACTTACTAGTACTAACCATCCAAATTGAGTTGGGCTGTAGATAATACCCTGGTAAAAATTTATGTCTACGCATCCAGTGATGAAGACTAGCCTTAAATATAGTCAAAGTAATACTTTGACCTGTAATGGTAATGTATTCCATAGGCTTTGAATACATTGCGTTACAAATTTATCCCTTGAGTGTGTTATATTTGTTTATGTAGATTCATCTCCTTAATATGACTATTTCTAGAACCACTGGTTTTGTAAAGTAATAGGAAGTCAAAGAAGAATCTGAATATGTGTCCCAGACAGGTATGTCCTTAGCCTTAAGCAGGATGTTACCATCACCCAGAATGATTGCTCAATACAAACAGAAAATGATTGACTTTAACAATTGTCTTAGTTTCTGGTGTCATTTCAAAGGGGATCTAGTACCTTACAGCCTGGGAGGACATGATTGACAGACCACAATGCTTTGCCAGAGATGGCCTTCATCTGTCTCCCCTGGGCTTCAGGCTTCTGGAAAAAGCTGTTGCCTCCCTCATAATGCCTTTTTTAACAAAGTTATGAGCACAAAGTTACCAACGTGAAAAATTCTTCTAAACGAAATTTAAAGGTCAGGCTGATAAATGCACTCATTACAAGCATTCCTTACCCTGGAAGATGCTGACATTTGTGCAGTCACTAAAACCTGGTTCAAAGCTGCAGAGCTCACCCCAGCCTTGCCAGGTTACTCATCCTACCATACTTAATGACCCCAAATGGAGGGCTACAAAGCCAAAGTAGGTGGACGTTCAATATTTATCAAATACATACATACCTCCAAGCTTGTCAAACAGTATGAAGCAGAGGAGACACTTCAACTGCAGTTAACTGTTGATAAAACATCTATTCAAATGATAGCTAGCTACAGACCCCCAACCATGACTGAGGATGCCAAATCCACCTATCTTAATTTACTTGAATCCATCAAGATTCAACCCTCTACCCTGATCCTGGGTGACTTTAACTACCCAACCATGGAGTGGAAAACCTATTCTAGCCCAAACATGAATGTCCAGAGATTCCTCGACTTTGTCAATCCCAATGTATTGGAATATTTGGTCAACACCCCCCATGAGAGGTGAAAATATCCTGGAACTGGTACTAACAAACATGAGTAGCCACAGTAGCACCTCCACAGTGTCATTATCCTTGGTAAGATCAGACCATAAAGCGATCACTTTCAAAGTCACTATCTCCCTTGACCCCACCCCCCACCCCCTGCCAGGGTCAAACAAAAAAAGTTTTCCAAAGCTGACTACAATCTCCTGAGAGCAGGAATAAGCAGCTTCACAAATAAGTATTCCAACAAACAATGGTGCCACTGTGGACCTCAATAGCACAACAATAAGCAAATAACTAAAATAAAAAATGCAAAAGAGGTGGCTAAAAGCAGTAGATATAATTTAATACCAGGTAAGCGCTTTCACATCAAACGATGCCTCTTCAGACCATTACAAAACACTCATTGCATCTCTATATATATAAATTCAGCTCATCAATTAAGACCTTTGAAATGCAATATATGTTTTATATGTGTATTATATGTATTGCATATGTGTTAGTTGTTAGTACTTTTTGTATATGCAGTAAGTTACCATGTATTAATATTTATATGTATATGAATTATTGTTTTTTCTATGTATATATGTATATATGGTTCCACTTCATATCATCGAATTATCATTTCATTGAATTGCAAACCATCGAGACCAAATAGTCGAAAACCCATTTCATCGAATCTCAAATCATTGAAAACTATGAAGCAACTACAAATAACATTCCACAATGTTTTTACTACGTTTAGGTAGGTTAGGAAATTACCTTTTTCCCCCACTGTAGTGCAACCTTGGAGTTGGTATATTTAATTACGGGGGGGTGGAGCCCCCATATGGGGTGCAGGGGCTTGCCCCTGCATACACATAGTACAAAGTGTCTGGGATATTATTTGTAGTTGCTTCATAGTTTTCAATGATTTGAGATTCGATGAAATGAGTTTTCGATGAAATGGGTTTTCGACGATTTGGTCTCGATGGTTTGCAATTCAATGAAATGATAATTCGATGATATGAAGTGGAACCGTATATATATATATATATATATATATATATATATATATATATATATATATAGGACATTTACTTGTAGTTAAAGTTGTGAGTTGACTTTAAGATCTTGATTACTCTAATTTATTGCTTAATTGATGAGCTGAATTTATATATATATAGAGGGATGCAATGAGTGTTTTGTAATGGTCTGAGGAAGTATCGTTTGATGTGAAAGCACTTAGCTGGTATTAAACTATATCTACTGCTTTTAGCCACCTCGTTTTGCATTTTTTATTTTAGTTATAAGCAGCTTCAAAGCCACCGTCCCTTCAGATGGAACTAGCACTAATGTGCAAGGCTACACCAAAAAACTATATGATTACCTTTAGAGCTGCATGGACTCAGCAATACCTGACAGGACCAAATCATCTTCCTCAAGGAAGAGTAAACCTGTCTGGTGAACAGCAGCAATAAACAAACTCTATAATAAAATGAAAAAATTGCTGTCCAGGACCAAGAAGGGACAGGTGCCATGTTGGAAGCAATCTGCCCTTTGTCTGAGCAAGCAAATAAGGTCACTGATGAAATCCTCTAAGGTTAACTTCGAGTCCAAATTGGCCACATCCACTAAGGGCAATCACAAGGCCTTCTTAACATACATCTGTAGTCTCAAACGTAACACCCAAATCAGCTCTGAACTGGTGGTCAAGAACACCACATACACAGACGCTATATCTTCAGCGTCTGTGTATGTGGTCAAAAAAACCACATACATAGACGCTGAAGATATAGCCAACCTGCTGGCAGACAGGTTCAGTGAAAACTTCACCCCCTGTTCCCCCCATCAGTAAACCAGGACATCACCAGCACCTGCCCCCCTCCCCTTATTACCAGGGAGCAGGTCTTTCATGCACTCTCAAAGGCAAAAAATACAGTCTCCATGGGACCTGACAACATCCCTGACTGTGTCCTACTTGAATTCACACATGAGCTCTCAGCACCATTAAGCACCCATTTTAAACCAAAGCCTGAGCACCAGCTTCATCTCAGCCCACTGGAGGATAGCCACTATCATCCCTCTACACAAAGGTGGAGCGTCCACTGCCCCAGGCAATTATAGGCCCATCAGTCTAACTAGTCTGATCTGCAAGGCCATGGAACGCATTATCACTGACCTTATAAACAAGGACATTGGCAACCTCCAAATGCTTGACCATACATAGTTTGGTTTTGTCAATGAGAGATCATGCCTGTTAAACTTGGTTGACTTCTTCGAAACAATCACCAAAGCCATGAATGAGGGGAAGACGGTACACACTGCCTACCTTGTCCTAGTCAAAGCCTTCAACACTATTCTCCACTCAGGCATAATAGATAAACTCTCCCAACTAGGCATCAACCGATATGTTACCAGATGGGTAGCTAACTGGCTCACTGATAAAACCCACTCAGTCAAAACAGGGAAGACAGCTCTAGTAGTAGACCCATAACAAGTGGCATAGCCAAAGGATCAGTCCTGGGGCCTCTTCTGTTTAGAATATACTTTTCTGAGGTGCAATTCAAAACCAGTGGTCTGTGGCTGACCAAGTTTCCAGATGACTTCAAGCTGGGTACTGTCTTAAATTCCCCTAGTGATGTGAACATCCTGCAAGAGGGCCTTACCCAAACTAATGACTGGTGCCAGAAGCATGGCCTCAAACTGAATGCCAAGAAATGCATCATTATCTCCTTTAGGGAATATGGTATCCCCACTAATTATCACATTAATAACAATGTACTAAGCAAACAATCAGTCATGAGGGACTTGGGCACTCAGGTTGATAGCAACCTGACTTTTCACTACCACATTGCCTCCGTTGTATGGAAGGCTTTCTACATGGCCCACCTCATAAGTAAGGGTATTTTATCCAGGAGCAAGGAGGTCATAACATCCCTGCACTCCTCCCTTATCAGACCCATTATCGAGTACAGTGCCTTCTTCAGCATGTGCCTTGCCAAGCACATGCAGCAGCTGGAGAGCACAGAGGTTGCTGACCAAGAAAATCCAGGCTCTCAAACACCTATCTTATACAGATAGGCTAAAAACCCTGTCACTCTACTCAGTCTGCTGCAGACTGCTCAGAGGTGACTTGTGTCTGACATACAAGGCCATTTCAGACCCAGCCTTGATGGAGTTGCTGCATATCCTTAAGTCAAGCTCCACTTGTGCAACTCTCACGCAAGGTCTCAACCTGGTCTGTGACATTAATAGAACTTATTGGTGGGATAGATTGTGTCCCAAAAACTCCCCCATATGTAGAATAGACCCCTCTCCATGTCAAGCAGAGTACCTCACTAGCCATCTTTAAGATGAACCTGGACAACTGGATGGGAAACAGAAAATACATCCCTGGAATCCCACCTGTGTCCCTCCTGGACAGGGGAAACAGGCGCTGACTTTGTGGGAACATGGATGAAATTCTTCACTAGGCTTATAAGGGCCTCTGGCCAATAGCCTAGTATTGTCCTATAAACCTATGAACCTATGAATCTTTCATGGCTCAAAAGATAAAACACAGTTCAACTTGAAGCAGCCTTTGGGCTACTGAATATAAGAAGAGTCATACTAATCTATCAGGATAATTGACAAACGTAAGCCTTTAATTTCTTGGTCAGAAATGTTTCGGGCCTTTCCAGCTCAGTGACATTCTTGGATTTATACATATCAAAGCAGGCACTGTATTGAATGATGAGTGTGATAAGGGAAGAGTACAGCAGTGCAATGACTTCTTTGGATCTTGAAAATATTCTCATAGAAGTTAACTGGGTCAGATAGAATTATTTCAAGGCTGTGGTGGAGACACAATAACCAAATGACAAAGAGTTGTTTATGTAAGTAGCAAGGTCTCTTGTGAGTGTCTCTAACTGAAGAGAAGTAGCATTTATGACATATGAAGTGGGAGCATATTTTTTGCTAAATGTTATTCAACAGCACATTTTTGCATTTAGTTTGACACTGTTTTGGTACACTAGGGTATGTGCATATTTCACCCCTTATTGGAACTGTTTGGTATCAGTGGATGAGCAGTGTCCTATTGCAGTTATCAGCAAGCTTGCTTAACCACACTTCTGGTTCTGATGTCTGCAAAATAAATGCTAAACAGAACAGTAGCCAGCACTGATCCCTGTAGTACCTCACTAGGCACAATTTTTAGATTTAGAGAGAGTACCAGCAATTTTCACAACTTGTGATCCCTCGGATGGCCAATTTGCAATCTAGTCAACAATGTAGGAGTTGATATTATAATTGTTTAATTTTGCAATAATACCAGCATGGGGCATAGAACCAAAAGCCTTAGTCAAGTTGAGATAAGCAGCTGAGTGACCTCTGTACCCAGCCTCTATAACATACATCTAGATTCAGGAGGTATGACCTGCCCTTTTACAAAACCAGAATGATTGGGGATTTGATCAGTTAAGTTGCCTATGTCTACAGAAATTAGTTATGCTATGATACATTCTATACCATGGAATAAAAAGCTAGTGGGGCTAATGGACCTATAGTCACTCAGGTATGTTGAAGAGTGATAGTGGTTGTTTTCCAGGCATCAGACACAAACCCTATGGATAGGTTGAGATCGTATAGTTAAAGCAGAGGCTTGGATAGTGCATATTTAACACTGATGAGACTGCAGCCTAGTATGGAATACTTCCTGTCCTGCCTATAGCTATACCTACTACATGACATATAGATTTCAATTGCTTAGTATTTATTCTGTAGCTCATATCTGTCTTACTTGTCTCATTCCTGAAATCTCATGTGGCTTACTTTCTCATGTCCATTAATGCTGCGTTCCTACTATTTCTCACTTCTGCAATTTTGTTTCACATTTTATCATACGCACAGCCATTTCCTCAGTTAACTCATTCAACTGTGCACTTGTAATTTCATTTGCTAAACATATATCCATGACTCTTGAAGACTCTGCTATGAAACCTTGACTATCAAGATGCCAAGGAATACAAATGCCATAAACACCAACAGAGAGAAATTTGATTACTGGCATTTTGCAGGGAGGAAGCCCCCATCCAGCAAACATAGATATATCAACTCCATGGTTACACGAGCATGAAAAAAGGAGAAATTTCCCACATCAAAGGAATCGTCAACACCACTTAGAGATAGTTATT
Organism: Protopterus annectens; assembly: GCF_019279795.1. NCBI lineage: Eukaryota > Metazoa > Chordata > Ceratodontiformes > Protopteridae > Protopterus > Protopterus annectens. The sequence goes on from NC_056746.1 coordinate 475,723,979, forward strand.
TCCTATTGAAAACAGCAACAGAGTTCTGTTCCTCAGCATCTTATACCTCAGGCAACTGTCATTCTAGTAGCTAGATGTCACCCCCCATGTAGATATACCACTTTGTGATAAGGTCAGGTCTGTTTTTCTTAATAACCCGCCCCTTATTTCATTATTTCTTATATTACAAATTGCTGTATAATTAATGAATCATGCAATAAAGGAAATTCACAGTATTTGACCCTGATCTTCAACTCAGTAACAAAAGCATCTATGATATCTGTAAGGCTTTGTACCCTTTTAAACAATATATGGTGACAAAATAGAAGCTCCTTTGAGATTCAAATTAATTACTGAATCTATTTGTAATTGCTCAGATTCTACCTTTCTCCTCTTCATAAGAAAGTAAAACTATTCAATGCTTTCAAGGCTTCTTCCCCAGCACTGTGCAAAAATGTAATCCACTGTACATTTTCAGTCTTCTCAGCTACTGTACTTGCAGTAGAAAATAAAATAAATTAAATCTGTTTAATTTTCCTATAATGAGAAAACTCAAGGTAGTTATATTTGAAACATTTCCAACTCTAATTATACCTCCGCAGATATAGTTTAAGTCCTGTCACTATATCTTCATATCTTACACCAAATAACATATAGGTGTTTGATTGGATGGTGAGTAAACAATGCAGGTATATAGATGTGCACGTCTTGCCACTGTGAGGTCTTTCAACTTACTGAATTATCCAGATGGTGTATCACATAGTATGCCCTTTCTAAAGTACATTCAGAACCTGAACCTGTCAATAAGACTTAAACGTTTTATATCCATATACTGCAGTTGCCTTCTTGGCATGTTTTGCTCCTACAGTCAAGACTCCTAGTTACAGCAATGTCTTCTATATCCAAATAAGATTATATCAGAGACAAAACATTCTCTATGGTTCTGTTTCACCATTCCCTCAAAATAGGACTGCTGTGATTTCTGGATTTCTTTGACTATCTCTTGCAAGAGAGACAATCGATATTATTCACTGATTCCTTTTCATTTTTGTTAGTGTTAGTCTTCTAAACATCATTTTGATACATTTTAAATGTTAAAACAGACAGAGAAGCTTATTTAATTGTTTTTTGTTCCAGTCCAGGTTCATAGATTCAGGCCAGAGTTTTGAGCCAATGAGCAATGCTGACATTTCACATTTAAAGGACTGACTTTTTAGTCTGTACATAAATTCTGTTTTTCAGTGACCCTGCAGCTAAATTATGGTAGCTACAATTAGAGATAAAATTACTTTGTTTTCTTAAGAACTAAAGAAGTATTAGGTACAGCTCCCTCTCTCTCCTACTCATAACTTGTCGTAAGTAAGGAGAAAAGGATAAAGTATTTTTCAATAATTCACTGTGTGCCAAAACTAATACCAAAATACCTGACTCTGTGCCACAGTAACCAGGGACAGTAGTTTTGCATTTAATTATTCTGATGAAGTCCCATATATAGTTTAAAGGGACAAAAGCGCTTAACATTATTTAATACATTTTCCGGAGCTTATTATGTATTTTGACCCAGGGTATCAACATTCTTTTCTTAAGTCCACAACATTGCCAAAGGCAACCCCACTAATTAAGCAACTAACTAGGAAGGAAAAAAAATCTAAAGGTATATTTCATGGCCTTTTAAAGGCACACCCATCAGATGGAATGGGATTGGAGTTCTCAGGCTATAGTCCTCTCAGACCAGTTAACTAGTGAAACTTTAAAAGCCTTCATGGACATAGAAAGAACATAGAAGGTATTGAATATCAGGACTCTGCATATGTTAAGAAACCACTGTTAGCTTGAGCTTGGCTTGCTTCCAAGACACTTGTGCAAAAGTTTAATAAATGGACATTTTTGTCTAGTAAAATTGTAACATTTCAATTATATAATTTAAAGCATGTACTTAAGCTATGATTATAGCCTGATGGTCAGCATATTAAAAGTAAACTGATACAAACAAAAAACAAAAGGAATCAACTGTAAATGTACTATGTTTTACAACATGAGAAAACTGGGTAGTAGGTTTTGTACTAGAAATAATTACACTGATCTAACTGTGGAAACTATAACCAGTGAAAAACACACCACTAATGATGGTGAGATTATAGAATACAATAAATTGTCTCCTATAACGACTGAGACAACTTTCTGCTATTGTGCTATTGCAAAATAAATTAGGTGTAATACCTTAATTGAAGGAAGGGAGCTTTGGGATTGCTAGGGTCCAGCCGTATGGTGGTGCATATAAACGTGCAGTATGTTTGCAAATAATAAATAAGTAAATACATAAATAACCCGTACTAAAAAGTATGAAGTAGCAACATTAATAGAGATAAGAAACAGTAGCCCATTTCTCAAACAGAAATAAAACAGATTCAGAAGGGTAGTTGCCAGTCTAACACATGATATGAGAACAGGGAAATATTTCTTTACTTTAGAATTTTTTGGAGGCAATGAGAAGAACTTAATTCTTTTCACAAACTACCTTGTCATTGTGGAGAAAGGAAAAAGCAAGTGAATGAGCCCATAGCTATGTATACCTCCCCTGACCTGGAAGAAGGGAGGGAACAGTCAAAAACATATCCATAACAAGACATGACTCCAGCATACAATTACACTTCTGAATCTCAAAATACTGAAATATTGAATTTCAGTATCGTGAGAACAGAATACCAAAAGTGTAGTTGTTCAAAACTGCATATTGTGGAATATGAGTTTGCCGAATCTGCAATAGTCATGGTGCTGTCTGTTCTTCATGGTATGCTGGCACTTTAAGGTTTATTGGTTTCTAGGTGGTAAACATGGCAGCTGATGTGTGGTTATGTTTGGAGATTCAGGTAGGTTTGTAGTTTGTAAGGGTTTTGGGTAGTAATGTGGTTTATTTTAGTTTTTTGGGACGTTTTAGGAGTAAGTTAGGGTAGGTAGATGAGAGTGTGTGTGTGTGTGTGTGTGTGTGTGTGTGTGTGTGTGTGTGTGTGTGTGTGTGTGTGTGTGTAAGTGTTGGAAGTGGTGATTTTTGTACATGTGTAGTGCATATGTGTTTCTTGTTGGTATAAGTATGATAGTGTGCAGTGGGAGTGTAGAGCGTGTAACAGTAGGTTTACTGTTTTTTTTTTAGATTAATGTGACCTCGGAGTTTGGTATATATAAGTAGCAGGAGCATGGGGGTGCAGGGGGGCTTGCTCCCCTGCTTAAAATATACTAGTCTTATGTGTTTTGACTTTCTTTGTTTTTGTGTTTTTATGTAGGGGGAGGGTTGAGTGTTTGTTTGTGGTCTTTTATTTTCGATATTTTGAATGTCAGTGTTGTGATTTTTCATTTTTCTGGACATTCAGTATATATATAGACACACACACACACACACACACACATATATAGGTTTACCTTTATATTACCGATATGCACAAGTTCGATCCCAAGAAGGTCGAAAGTGCATTTTCAAAATCACAGAATGTCGAAAAAGAAATGGTCTGAACTTGCAATGAGCAAATGCCCATTGGTATTCACTCATTGCAAACTCAGCATTTCAGGTGCAGATCACACTATAGCAGGGATTGGGAAATGAACCCTTTCCCTCACTGTAGTGCGATCTTGGAGTTAGTATATTAAAGTAGGGGGGGTTGGGGTGCAGGGGGGCTTGCCCCCCTCCATAAGGATGTGTAGTGTAATTTGTAGTTCGAAAATTATCGAATCTGGTTTTCCAGATTTTGATTTTTGAACTTTGGTGACATTCAAAGTTTGATTTTCGCAGTTTAAAGTCGCACAATAGTGCATTCGTAGTTGCCATTCTTGGTAATATAAAGGTAAACCATATATATATATATATATATATATATATATATATATATATATATATATATATATATATATATATATATATATATATATATATATATATATATATATATATTTGTTGTGTCTTTCGGCTTATCCCGGTTAGTGGTCGCCACAGCAGAACTCCGGTCCGCTAATGTTTGGTATTGGATTTTTACGTGCCAAGTTACCAGCCCTGACGCACAACCTTCAACGAAGGCATGCCCATTCACGCATGCCTCCACACAGCAGACGCTCTAGCTGAGAATCGAACGCGACAACGTCTTGCTATGAGGTGACAATGCTACCGCAGCACCACTACCGCGGATAGATATATAGATATATATAAATATATATATTCTATAGTGAAATATACAATAAGAAATCATTTAATAAAATGAGGAAATAGAACTGTCATTGCAGCCTAAAAGTGTTGCAGTGCAGGGAGAAGAAATTACTGGCAGCACTGAAGAGAATAAATCACTCATTGAAAGAGTGTATTCTTTACAGTACAGTTGGGAAGTATAGAAAATGCACAACTCACAAGTCAGCACCGATATTTAAGGCTCTGAGCTGTTAAAAGACTTCTTCATATAGTCCAGGCTACAGGTTTTGATTCATTCTATTTCCATTTACCTGCTGTATGATACTGAGCAAGTCATTTAACCATTACTCCCAAGTCTCCTCTGAATGGGACATTCGTGCCCAGTGGTCTTATCCAATTAGCTGTCAATGACTTGTTAAGTTGCTTCCTCTAGTCCAGGCCACAGGTCTTGATCCTTCTTCATCCATTTGCCTACTGTACTACTCTGAGCGAGTCATTTAACAAGACAGTATTTTCAGGTCTCCCCTGAAAAGGGGTACTTGTGCTCAGTGGGTTTAGACAATTATCAAATTTATAAATAAAAACAAAGTTTAAACCTTTTGTCAAACTAAAACAGAATATTAAGAATTGGAGACTTCTAAGAAGTAAGTATTGAAAAGGAGAAATATAACAATAAGAATGACTTCACTAAGCTAGTAAAAGAGGAGGAAACAGTACTTGGTCAGAGTTCAAATGGACCGCAAATAAGGAAAGGCTGCAGGCAACAGATATCTGTAATTAAGAGGAAAAAAGTAAAACTGAAGATACAGCTCTTGAACAGAAAGAAAAACCTAGAAAAGAAAACAAAATTGAAACGGTGGTGTTCAATTGCAATGAGGCAGAGGGACCGCAAACTAAAGAAGAAAAGAAAACAGACAGTAGTATATAGCGAGAAACAAGATCATGTTGACCAGAGTCCTAATGATACTCCTGTTGAGTCAAAATACAAAACTTGAAACTAAAAAAGAGGACTCTATAAGTTCAAGTGCATCTTAGATCTATAGATGGGAAACAGAAAATTTACACCTCCCTGTACTACTACTGGACAAGGCAGCTCCTAAATACTTTATCCCATGCGTGGGTCCCCTCCAATTATCTACGTTATTCTATGTTATTGTCATTAGAGGTAATATATAATTATTGACCATTGGATGGGTAAGGCCATTCTATAACCAAATGGACAGGTTATTTTGAGCACAAAAAGTAAAACTGGCTAGGCTTAAATGGCCTATAAGGGCAGTTAGCCCTGCACTTCAATAAGAAACTAAGAACCTATGACTGTTAAGAAAAATAACAAAATGTTGAGAAAAAATAAGTAAGGTAGAGATAGCAACTAACAGTAAAGAGTAATGGTATGCATTGGCAGGAAAGGAGGCTATGCCTTCTACTTCATGGCAGACCAACTTGGAGGAAACTCCAGAGATGGCTGACTTTCAATAAAAAGAAAGCACCTTGAGCACAGCAAGAGAATATATAGCTTGACTTGTAGGGGAAGAAGTTGAACAAAATGTTTCCACTGCTTGTCCTCACTTTGAGTTACAAGTAAGCATAGTATGCTTCTCAACATCTAAGCATAAGAAATATGGAAAAGCCAAATGAATAGGGGTGCAAATGACAAAAATCAGAGAAAGGATTTTAAATATTGCTCTTATCAACACAGAAAGTTTCTAAAATAACAGATTTTGTGTTGGCATGGATTTTTGAATATAAAGTCTGAAGGTGAAATTTATATCATTAATTAGTGACTTCAGTCCTCAATGATTTTCCAGAAAAGCACACATTTTATGAGGAATGACCGAAAATAACGGACACAAATCTGCATGTTCTGTGAAAATCTGGACAGTTGAGAAGTATGAAGGACAGAGAAAAAGTAGCATGTCAGCTCTTGGAGCCCAAACCTTTGAGAAATATAGTCATGAGGGTAGCACATAGTCACGTATTCAGAGGATAATTAGGAATGGAGAGGCCTAAAGCATGGGTCCAGCCAAACCTTTACTATCCAGGAATAATGGAAAGAGGTTGAGAATTTCTATGACAGGTGTTTGGAATGACAAAAGACAGCCCCTCAACCAGGCTGTAAAAATCCTTTTATTCCAGTGCCTGTAGTGGAGGTGTCATTTAAATGCATTGCTACAGATGCAGTGAAACCGCTGGTAAAATCCAGCAGTGGATTTCAATACATTTTGATTATTTTGTACTATGCAGCTGGCATCATGATCTACCCACCTATGTAAGTTAAATATTAACTCCATATCTAGATAGTTATTCTAGCTAGTTCTCAGAGTGAGGATACCTAAGAAATGCTCACTGAACAGGGGGCTTCATTTATAATAATAATAATAATAATAATAATAATAATAATACACAAAATGTGCCGGTGATTTAAGGCCAAATAATTAAAACAGTGTACCTCCCTAAGCAGATGAGTTTTTGGAGTGTTTTACCTAAACTTTAAAATCCATGCTGAGAAGATATTGAAGAAGATGGTAAAAAAGAGACAATGTAATGCTATACCTCGTGTTTGCTACTAGAGGACCACCACAAGCCTTGATAGAGTTTAGTCTTTTTTACTTTTGTTTTTGTCACCTTGAACATCATGTTTACCAGCTGGGCCCCCAGTTCCAAATGTCCAAATCAGGCCTAACAGCAATTGTTCAACCCCACTGAATTTACTCCATTTTTAAACTGGGGCCAGTCCTGGATCCTGAGGATATCCTGTGGGCTCAACTTGTCTGTGCTTTCGGACATTTATTTTTTTTATAACCTACCCACTCCCTTTCCCCACCCTCCACCCCACACTCGTTGATTGCATCTGAGGGAAACTCCTCTCTTTGGAGCATGCCTCCCCTTACAGAGAGTATCAATGAGCACCCTCCTACCATGAATGGGCATGTCCATCCCTTCTCTGCCACTCCATCAGTCACTAGAGCTGCTAATCAAACTCAGGTCGGTTGGGCCAGAGTCAAGGTCTTATCCTCTACACCACTTGAGCAACAACAGATTTCACTTCTTTTAAGTTTTTTTAGATGACAGACTGTTAGATACTGCCAGATAAACTTGGAAATAAGAGAAAACCTCATTTTAATGTATCATAAACCACTATAACAACTTACAAGATAGGCTGAAAGCGGTGAAGCCCATTATGCAATAACATAATGAAAGAGAACAAGGGATGTAGAATACAAATACAAGGACCAGCAAATTCAAAGCTGGACTGCAGATGTTAGTCTTTGTCCCCTGCATAGAAAACTAATTTTGGGGTAAATGATGGGATCCATTTGAAATAGATAAGCAGAATGGCAAAAAAGGAGAAGACAAACCATATCAATATTCTGAAAAGAAGTGCAAACCTCTGCAACTAGTGTGATGGCAAAAATTAATGTAACTTGGAGAAAGAAAACTGACCTCAGTGCCAGCAGAGCAAGTAGATGATACAGTAAGCCACAAAAACAAGAGATCAAGAGATAAGGGAGTTTCTTTTACAAAACAATGAAGTATTTTCAGAACTACCTGGCAGAACAAATGTGATTCTACACCATACTGAAACTATTCAAGGGGAAAAGATTAACTTAAAAATTTACAGAATACAAAGTCACAGAGAAAGGCTGTGTAAAAGTGCATGTAATGAATGCTTTAGAATAGATGATGGTGACAGAGATGTAAAACGGCATGTGAAACAACCATATAGTGTTAGTCCCAAAGCCTGATGGATCAATCAAGTTCTGTAATGATTTTAGGAAGCTAAACTAACTTTCAGAATCTGACAGCTACACAATACCTAAGGCACCCTTGCCAGCATAAAGACTGGGGAGGACAACATTTTTGACCATATTAAATATGACAAAGATGTACCATTAAACCATGAAAAAACAACCTTTTCCATCTCATAGGAATTATTGTAGTATACTGTCATTCCTTTTGAGTTAAATGGTGTCCCTACAATCTTTCAAAGATGAATGGACAGAGGTCAAAAGCCCCACAACAGACATGCTGACCCTTAACTAGAGAATGTCATAATGCACTGTGAGGACTGAGCCTCCCTCCAAAGTACGTTACATACTATGTTTGATTCTCTCAGACAAGACAAGCTGGCAGTTAATGCTTCCAAGAACAAGTTAGCCTTGACATAGGTAAATATTTAGGATATTCTATAAGAAAAGGAATTGTAAGACCTCAAAATGAAAATCTAGGAACCATGAGAAACTGACCTGTTCCAGGCAATAAGAAGCAAGTGATGACATTCTTGTGTTAGCTAGTTACTATCAAAACTTGGTACACCCATTTCATATCTACCACATGCCCTCTTATAAATCTGACAAAGGAAAAGACCCTTAAAGTCTTTTGAAGATAGATGGTGACCTTCTGGCCATTCACATTTATTGTAAAACATCAGTCAGACAGGACCTTCTACAATGCAAGATAGTCTGTCTAAGCTCACAGCCTATTTAGTATGCTTGAAAGTGAGGGTTTCAGTCTGGGGAGGGCATAGCACAATGTGGTTCTTTTTGCCCATTGGTATGCTCAAATATATTGAAACTGAAGTAAAATGATGTACATAACAACTGCTGTACAGAATTTTTGCAAATAGCTATTGTTCATCTAAGACAGCTATACTATGGCATTAACTAGTTAGGCTTCTTGTGGAAAATGCTGCTAATAAACCATTATTCTATTAAAATGGCAGGCAAAAGGAAGACTACACTCCTGCTAGTCAGAGAAATTGGCCTGTCAATGTAGTGGGAGATTATGCTTGGAACAGCAGTTCTGGGGAGTATGCTACAGGTAAAAAAAGGAAAGGACATTTCAAAATAACATGAAGAAGTCTGGGCATCTTTCACTTGGAATCCAGAACGAAGGAAACTGGATGAAAGTACCTTTGGACTGTGTTAAAACTGGTATGAAAAACGTTTTTTTTGGGGGGGGGGGGGGGTCTAAGAAAAATTCCTTTATCCTTTACATATTTTCTTTTGCTTTACCTCTGTACACAAGAAGAAACCTGTACTCTTTTATGGAAAGATGGACTCTGATAGATTAATGTATATGTGTATGTATGTATATATATATATATATATATATATATATATATATATATATATATATATATATATATATATATATATATATATATATATATACATATATATATATATATATATATATATATATATATATATATATATATATATATATATATATATATATATATATATATATATATATATATATATATATATATATATATATATACATATATATATATATATATATATATATATATATATATATATATACATATATATATATATATATATATATATATATATATATATATATATATGTACATAGTTCTACCTTACAATCTCGAAAGGATACATGCTTGAAACTTACAAGCTGGAGACCAAATGCTTGATTTTTGTAAGCTCAAATCACCAAAAACAAATTGAACACTGTTTATTTTTGCCAGAACCTGAACCGTGCGGGATCACAGCACAGAGGAGATTAGGCTATTAGTCCTTCTCCACTGAGGTATGATCTTAGAGTTGGAATATATAAGAGGTAGGCGGTGTTGGGGGTGCAAGAAGGCTTGTCTCCCTACAAAAACAGGTGTATTTTGTGTGTGTTTTTTTTTTTTAGCTTAAAAGATTCAAGCAATTGAGATCGATCTTGCAAGTTTTAAGCATGTGTACTTTAGAGATTATAAGGTAAAAGCATAAATGCATGTGTGTGTGGGTATGTGTGTGTGTGTGTGTGTGTGTGTGTGTGTGTGTGTGTGTGTGTGTGTGTGTGTGTGTGTGTGTGTGTGTGGATATATATATATATATATATATATATATATATATATATATATATATATATATATATATATATACATGTGTGCACGTGTCTCTGTGCATGTGCAGTTGAGTGAAAAAGAGCAAATGACACAAATATCGACATTCGAAAGATCAACCACAAAAGATCGACTTCGCAAATGGCAATACACTACCACACATGTGCCGAGCAAAAGTCTCATGCATGCATAACAAACATTTAAAAAATAGCATCAAACATCAATTTTTGTGGGGTGGGAGGCAATTCACCCAGTACCCCACATGTGGTGGGCCTGTGCCCTACACATCCTCTGTTAATTTATATATATATATATATATATATATATATATATATATACTAACTGTAATATCACACAATGTTGGGGAAAGGGCATAGCTCCCAACCTTAGAATTGTGCAAACTCGTACATAAAGCAACATTCAGTAATGATTGTGAGAAGAAAACAAATGAGTACATCCCCTCATACCACACTCATATTATACATCTCCAGATCACTTTCTATGAAACAACAGCAGAACACCCTACTGTAATGTTATCATTATTTCTTTTCCCAGCACACCTATAGAGTAATATTACTGCACTTAGTTACAAAAGTGCTTTAAGCACTGTCGCAGTTAGCCAATAAATACTAGCACCATGCAAAGGAAATAACTTCTATGTGCATCTCACCAGATCATAGAAAGGAAATTTCTAGAAAATATCTGTAACATAATAATCTTACTAATGAGGCAAGCAGGTGGATATTTCATTATGTAGTCACCTTATAAAATAGACAATCTGTAAGATGCATTTGAAACACACTGTAACATCATTTCTGTAGTTATGAGCTGTATTCTCCCTTTCTCCTATGTAGACATTAAGACGAAAATTTCTGTTAGTACATTAATGAATATTATTTCAGTTAGTAAGGTACTCGTAAGCTGTAGTGAGTTATGTATGCTGTTCGCTTCTGCGCCTGCATCTGTTACCTTTTTTCCATACTGTTCACTGCACAGATTGTTTGCAAACAGCACCTTTAATATTTCTTGGCACTGACAGGGAAGTGTTCACCTGATCAGAGACCCAATGGTTAAGACATGTTTGCTTCAGGCTGTGAGGATTAACTTCCTCCATGGTTTGGTGACCTTGGAGTAAGTTATTTTAGGAAGGGGTATGCAAAGCATTTCACTCTTTGATGGAGGGGGAAAAGGGGGCAGATGACCTGTGTCCCTGACAGGAAAACAATTACCTTGCTGGGGACTCAACACCCATTTAAATGAAAAACCTTACAAATCAAAATTGGTCACATCACTCACTAAGTGCAGTTTTCTCTAGGATTTGATAAACTCAAAACAGTTACATTTCAATTAGTAAGGAAGCTTCCTCCCTCGGGGGAGAATAGGTGTTTCCCTCAACATAAAACACCCTTTTAAATTGGTTTGATACCTAGCAAAGAGTACATTTTATCGGCTTGCCTTGATGAAACAAGTTCTGATCAATGGATCGGCTATCAAATGATCATTATCCATGCTGGCACTGAAAATATAATACAGGACAAGCAACACAGAATTATGACATTTCTGCATGCTGAGAACTGAATGGCACTCAGAACAGTAATGAAGGGCTTATAACCTGAAAAGGTGCACTGCTGTTTAATATAGTTAAATGATAGATTACAGTCCATGAATTAGCAGACAGCTAGGTCAAGCACATTTCATAGGTGCACTGATGATACAAGGGTAAAGACGCACATGCCTAAGTCCACATTTTGCCAAGAACAACTGTCCTTTCAGCATCTTTCAGAGAGCTGATGTACAGCATCAGGGTGTATCCAAAGATTTACAAAATGTTAACGCTTACAAAGAAACTATTTCACAAGGTTTGGACATAGCCAAAGAAGCACCAAGTATATTAATTACAGGAAAACTAATGCAGAGTCCAACAGTTTAAATGCAATACTTACACGGTAACTATTCCACAGGGTCAGGATTCATCAAAAAAAGTATGAAATAAAATGTAATACCTTCAGGGAAAGTCATACACATGGTTGGGAAGTATGTAAAGATGTTTGAAATATAATGCATTCAGGGAAACTATTGTAGAGAGTAAGGATATAACCAAAGATGCATAAAATGTAATGCTTATAGGGAAAACTACAGTAGAGGGTCAGGAAATATTCAAAGATGCATGAAATGTAATGCTTATCTGGAAGCTATTTCATGGGGGTTAGATATATAAAAACGATTTATGAAATATAATACGTACAGGGAAACCACAGCAGAGGGTCAGGATATATCCAAGTGAAACATAATCCTTACAGGGAAACTATTTCATATGGTGGGAATATATAAAAAGATATATGAAATGTAATACGTACAAAACTACAGCAGAAGTAGGATGAAATGTAACAGATACTGGGAGACTACAGAAGAGAGTCAGGATTAAGCTGGATGAAATCTAACACTTACGGAGAAACAACATCAGAGGGTGAGGAGATATCCAAAGCTGGATGAAATGTATCACTTACAGGGAAGCTACAGTAGAGAGTCAGGATATATCCAAAGATGACTGAAATGTAGCACATACCAGAAAACTACAGAGGATGGTCAGGATATAGCCAAAGACAGAGGAAATGTAACATTTACAGGAAAACTATTTCACAGAGTGGAGATATGTAAAAAGATATATGAAATGTAATACTTACATGTAAATCATTGCACAGGGCTGGGATCTGTCTGAAAATGTATGAAACACAATACATGGAAATTATTGCACAAGGTCACGATGTATCTGAAGATGCATAAAATATAATTATTTGCAGGGAAACTATTGCACAGGGCCGGGGTGTATGTACAAAAACTTACAAACTGTAATAGTTATGGGGAACCACCGTGAAGGGATGGACTTTATCCAAAGCTGCATGAAAATGTAACACTTACAGGAAAAGTAAAAGGGTCAGGATTTATCCAAAGATATAAGAAATGTAATACTTCAGAGGAAACCATTTCTCAGGGTGAAGGGATATACAAAGATGTATCAGATGAAATACTTACATGGAAATTACTGCACAGTGACAGAATGTATCCAAAGATATACAAAATGGGATACTGAAATTACTGCACAGTGACAGAATGTATCCAAAGATATACAAAATGAGATACTAAAATTACCGCACAGTGACACAATGTATCCAAAGATATACAAAATTAGATACTGAAATTACCACGCAGTAACACGATGTATCCAAAGATATATGAAATGTAATACTTAGAGTGAAAGTACATTGGAAAAGGTGACCACTTCTGCTATGTATTCAGGCTCCCATATTCATCCAGAATAAATAGCTTCCACTGATTTCCCTTCGTATAATGGTTACTCTTTGCTGACTGACAGCTATGTGTAAGGTTTTGTCTGATACATCATCATTTACAGCATCTATCTATTCTGCTGTTCAGAATCTTCATTTTAACATCATTAAGAGAACTGTGTTCTAATCATGCTCCATTTGCATACATACATATGCAGATTTTCTCTCTGTCCATAGTGTGTATTAAAGATTACATATTTCATTTCCATATGTGATGATTACCACATCTGCATCTGTGGAAATGCATACAGCTGCTGCATAATTTTAATATAACCAATTTAGATATTTAGATCATGTCTGCCTACAGCAACACAGAAGAAAAAATGTTTCATTGTTGAATATTGTACACAAAAGTATTATTTTGTTTTAGTGACTGGTGTCGTCTTCCTTAAAAAGTCTACTTATTGCTAAAATGTACAACTGTAACCTTAAAGCAATTGTAGTAACATAGGCAATATAAACAATCATTTATCTCTAAGATTTCACAATTTTCTCATAGCTATTTTAAATTTGATAATCATGCTGTCATTTCTTTGGCATGTGCTCTTTCTGTAGTCCACCTGAACCCTATGCAAGCTGTGTCTCAAATTGCCTCTTACAGTCTTTGTGCATTTCTGTAATAATGTTTGGCACTAAACAACAGCAGATCCCACCCCCACAAAGGACATGCAGCAACTTGGAAGTGCATTCTCATTAAATATGTTTTCTTGAAAAAAGAAATAGTGGGCTTGAGGGAAAAAATTCAAGCAACTAAACACCATGGGATTGTGGCTAGATTTATTGTTCCATGTGGTCTTGGAGAGAAAATGGATTATGTGGCTTAGGAGGAACGTATTATATATATTTTCAAATTGGTGTAACTAACTTAACAATAATAATAGAAAAAAGCAAAGCTTCAGGAATACTCTGTCTTGTATTTATTGATGTGGAAATCATTATGTTTGACCAGTCATCCTTAGCAAATCTGGATATAAAGCAGCTATCAGAATGTATAGTTTTAAAACGAAGAGACAGTACTGCCTAATGGTTAAAGCACAGCAACACTGTTAATGTTTACAATCATCATTTATCTGTTAAAACTGTACAGGCCGAATAAAGTATGTATGTGTATTGAATGCCACCAAAATGTGTAAAGAAATGTTCTGAGTAGCTTCAATCCCTTCGTGAAATGACAAACCAACTTATAATTGGATAAAAAGTCATTACAGATCAGTGTTCAAACTAAAACGTATAAAAACAAAGGCACATTCCAAACATGATGAGGCAGCAAAATCTGATGCATATATTTTAACTTTCACCTACAATAAGGGTGAAATATTTATTGCCTCTTATTTGCGTATATGTCTTGTAAAGAAATGAAAACTGAAGGGTATTTATACTGAACCCATACTCCTTTCAGCTGTGTTTTATTTTGTCTTGTTTTAAGGAAGCTAACAGAATAGATAAAACAAAATGTGTATTATTCTGCTGCGTTCCTAATGCCAATCACTTCCTCATTCCTTCTGTGACACAGACTAGGCCCAGACAGCAGCAGAGATAAAGGATTAATTAATTTATTTAACTCTGAAGTTCATTTTTGAAAAATACCATGTGGATGAAACCCAGTTTATGTAATCTAATTATACACAAAAGTACAATGTTCTATGTATTATCCCCTTCTGATTACTGCCTGAAACTCTAAGCGGCACTTCCAAAGACTCATCTGTATAAAGGGGCTCACACAGGAATGTTGTCATGTGCATATCACTGTCTTTCAGATGACCAACCATCCTATGGGTGACAACTTCTCCTCCCAGGAAAATGAAATCACAATTGATGGTGTCTGATAACATGGACGGAGAGTCCTTGCTTGTTCTGGCAGACAGTTTGGAGACATGGAATTTGGACTAACCTCACCCAACATGGTAAATGTAGGAGGCCACAACTGTTCTTGTAATGCCTGGAAATTATGCTGCTCTCAGACATGATCCTTCATACAGCCAACAGATTGAGACATTACAAGAGCCAGGGATGCCACTGGTGGTGGTCCACAGTTGATCTCCTCTGTGACACCCCTGCACTGGCCCAGTAATCAAGGAGGCTCAATCCTCACCACTAGCAACAGTGAGGGATGTACACAATGGGAGGATGGCAAGTACATGCAGAGTAAAGTACAATTTCCCTTAAGAGCACACAGAGATCACAGTCAGTCTGGGGCTGATTTCTCCCTCTTTCTCCAGATCCCCAATAAGACTCCCCACTGGCACAGCTATAGGGTTACAATCTCAGCCAAGTGGCCAAGCTAAGACCTCCAGCAGCCTCTTTGTCCAACCAGTGCTTTGTGTCCCTGCCCAAGTAGCTGATACACACACACTTTGAGATTTGATTGATATACAAATGCACACACACACACACACACACACACACACACACACACCTGGGAAAGGCTGGCACAGGTTTACTAGCTATGATCGCTTATGCCCAGACTATAAGGTAGTACCAGCTGCCACCAGCCACCCTTACTTATCAGCTACTATAAGGACCTTACAAAGGGTGTCCATTTCTACTGTGTAATGTTACTAATAATCCAAATGGTAGTTTTCACCAAGACTTGCAAGGCTATTTAGGAGTGGCCTGTACAGTGTCACCAAATACATATGCAAGTATTCTATGAGCTTAAATATGTCTCAGAAATATCAGCCACAAAGATAGGTTTAGATATATTTAATAATAAATAAAATAATAACAAGACAATACTCAGAAAACTAACACACTTACTTCAGAGTTCGAAATCACAGGAAATATTTTAAAACAACATTGCAGGCAGTCTCAAATAAATGCAGAAAACATCTAAACTAATCTTTACTATATTCCTATCTATATCTAAGAGAGATGAAATATCAGCCACAAAGATAGGTTTAGATATATTTAATAATAAATAAAATAATAACAAGACAATACTCAGAAAACTAACACACTTACTTCAGAGTTCGAAATCACAGGAAATATTTTAAAACAACATTGCAGGCAGTCTCAAATAAATGCAGAAAACATCTAAACTAATCTTTACTATATTCCTATCTATATCTAAGAGAGATGCTATGCCCTAAGTCTTACTTACAGACAATATGCAGGCAGAAGTGCTGAGTAGATGTTTCTAGGTCCAAGACAAGATACAAAATGCACAGTCTCTCTCTGAGAGAGTTCTTAAATTATTATCAAACATTACTGCTGGGTCAGCTTAATGGCATCACTCTTTGTCACCTGCCTTCAGTTCCTAGGCTAACAGAAAGTAACATGTCTGTGTTAAAAATACATATCTCTCAGATGTTTGCTGAGAACTGGAGGTCATAAAACAATTAAACACTTTTACATTTTAGACACAGTAAATATTTCTTGCCAAGACAATAGAAAAACTTCTAGTGCTAGATATTGGGTCTGTTTCACTGAAACTGAGAGATAACACAATTGTTAAACAATTTCAACTTATTTTCTTGGAGTTTTGTAAGTTAACTCTGTATGTTCCAGCTTCTATTGTTAAAACATACATTTGCACAGGTATATAGTTTATATACATTTCTGTTCTTTTCTAGTAGGGCACACTGTGGACACATCCTTGAAGTTCAGTACTCTACAAACCCTGTTAAACACACACTTCTGAACCAGTAGTTTAATATACAAATAACATATAGTTCTCTTACATTTGTAAGACAAGCATATGAATCATATTAATATTCAGAAATGAAATATGATTATTTACAAAATTCCAAATAGCTGGGCTGGCAGTGTCACACCCCCAATGACATTGCAATATTTCTGGCCTCACTGCATACAGCAAGAGGGGAGTGACACATACCCAAGGTGGGATTGAAGCTGGAGTTCTGGGCTGAACATGTATGTCTTTCTTTCCATGACATGGCTGGGTATAGAGACAATCACTGCATATTGCTGTAGTATGCATATTCATGTATTGTTTATTTTAATTTACAGCAGCAGAATTGAGCCATGCACACACACATCCACAGAGGGTGAGGATGATGAAAGTAAACCTAATGACATGTATTTATACAACTGAAGTACAGAGAGAGCAGTCCAAACAACATGTGCAATGCTGTTTGCATTAATATTCCCAGGTCCATATACTTTGGGACTAAACCAGGAAACTGCAGGTTAGTATCGCCATACTGTTACATTGACTTATTGCGGCAACCTCCTTTTATGGCAGTGCTGTTTAGTGTCATATTGTTATTTCCCTAACATTGTACACTACAGGTACATCCAGAGGGGACCCAAGCCTTGCTGGTTCAAGTTCAAACAGACCAGGTATGTTACAGCAAAATGGTGATAGCTTGCACCATCTTCCCATAAGGGTTGTCGTGTGTGCGTGTGTGTGTGTGTGTGTGTGTGTGTGTGTGTGTGTGTGTGTGTGTGTGTGTGTGTGTGTGTGTGTGTGTGTGTGTGTGTGTGTGTGTGTGTGTGTGTTTTGTACTCCTCACATATATCATGTATGTTGGTCTTGTAACCAAATTATATACTCCATGTGTGTATACTGGGTGGTTCTCATTCTGAGCGGGTAATGCAGCCATTATCTCACTGTGTCTGTGCCCTTGTCCTTCATGCATCACACATAGATGGTGCTCCATACTATCTGTAGCATGTGCAAGTACATGGATATCTGAATGATGCCGTTGCTGTGACCATTCATTTGCCTGTAGCAGGAGTGGACACCTGACACCTGGCCAAGCCCAACATCTGCTCACCTGTGTCTACCACGATGCCCTGTTTCACTTTGTTGTGGGAAACTAACATCAGTAGTGGTCTCAACTGGGGTCTGTCATTCAACAGCCTCAGCCTGTTCAACATCCAATGTGAAACATATATACAGTAGACCTCATGTAAAGTCATTCTTATTTATAACATTGCAGTAAGTTGCATAGGTCATATATCTATGATGCTATCTACCATGTGATGTAAGCACATTGTCCTGATCTGTGCCTTTGTATCTTGTATCATCCAGCATACCATCCAATGATCATGATGTGGTTTCAGATGTGTCTCAGTATGGTATTATGGCCCTTGCACAGTCTGTAGTGAAGAACTGATATTTAACAGTAAAGTCTATTCCCCACTTATAATGATGTAAATATTATACAGACTCATTGGGAGTGCATAGTGAAGCCCATGTGTTCATGTTATTCGTGATATTGTGAGCTCATTGGTCCACACTGTGTGTTCGAGTATTTAAAATGGATATTTGGGTATTTTGTTTTATCTTGATAAAATCTCAGAATTCAGAGACGAAAACATTTGATTCTGGATCATTTTTTTATTTTGTTCTTGTTAATAAAGAGTGCACTACTACATTTGGAAGTTCGAACTGTTTTATTGATTGAAGTACCATCTTGCTGGTCGGCCATTTTTTGTTTTTATCGGTTTGTCCATTTTTTTTAGCTTTGTGGTAAAAAGCAAATTTCCAAAAACACTCAGAACAGACTTCTGTCATAGAACTTATCTTCAACAGTGGGATGACCTGAGGGATTAACAGCTGTTCTATCTTTTTTTTTTTTTTTGGTAAAAAAATAAAAATATTGAGGGCAAGGATTAGCTACATCAATTTTCTAACCAGACTCTGCTCAAATTTGTATCAAAAATATATTCAATTTCCTTTTAAATGTAAGGGTAGACCTTAACCATGTCATTGAATAAACCTAGCCTTTTCTAGTTGAGAGACAACTCCCGCCTCATAGTCCTTCATATCCAAGACCACTATTAGGCTAAAGATCCTGTAAATCATTAATTTGTTCCCTCACTAAATTTTGCCTGGCATTTTACATAGCCATGATGCAATAATATGAATATTTTTATAAAGTGTATTCTTTGGAAGCTAATGAGAGAGTAGAAGGAGGCTGAAATGTGATTTTTTTAAACCTAAAATGAAAGGACTATATACTAACAGCTTGGGCCAGCATCCTTAAAAAAATAATACAAACAGAATTTTAAGACAGAAAGTTTTAATATCCAAAACAGAATGCTATTCAGTAATACATGTTGTTAGTACAAATTTGTAACGTTTATTTAAGAACATATTTCCTGCTTTAGACATTTTTTCAAGACACATTATGAACCTAGTTGTTAATGACAAAAACAGACAATTTTCTTACATCCATCTATTGGTGAAACAATCCATGCCTTCTACTCCTCTGGCATTTCCTTCACTCCGTTCTCTATCCTAAAATGGTGGAAGCAGCAGCCCAAATGTTAATTCTTCTTGAGGCTGGCCAGGGTTCAGTTTGCTCAAGGTTTGTATCATTAGCGGTTCAGGTAACATCAATTGTTATATTTTCAGAGAAACCAAATTAATTCAAATCAGATCTTGATTGTAATAGACCTCTTTAGTGTTTTTTCACTGGGTCACAATTAGTTCCGTCTGTGTTATCTGTAAAATGAGCGTAACCCTTCTTCAATACTAATACATTCAAACACTAAACTCTAGAAGCTTAAATACAGGTCTAAAATCACATGACCAGCAGCCAAATGAAATCATGTGACAGAAAACAAATTAAAAGTATAAAATATTCCAGGATGAGTGTCAGCAGCTAATCTCAATATCCATTCAAATTCATTTGGACATAGAGCATCAATTAAACTTAAATGTATGTGTTTCACCACAAGTTTTAATATATTTACATAGTGCATTATACAAGTAGCTGTAATTTTAAAATTAAATACTTGTCCATTGGCAGGATGAGTGAAAATATCACTACCATTCCCTAAGATGTAACACAGTTAAAACATGGAAAAGTACCAGTTTTCATATTTTTATATGTAATGTGGCTTGGTGCCCAATATAGTTTTAGTTCATCCAATGCCATCAGAATGGGCCAGTTCCTGTTAATAATTTGTCTAATTGAACTTGACCTACCATTAAAAGTTGTGATGTACCTTATTTCATGTTGAGTAATGGTGTTATTACACTGACTATCTGTAAGGCTTGACCTATCTTCCAAAAAGTTGGTATAAGTGATGTCTGCCTAGCTTCCATTACATCAGATTTAAGCTTGGATAATAAATTCATATCATATCCACTAGAAAAAAAGTCCTCTACCATATTAGCAAGTTGTGAAACAAATGTAGTATTATCAGTAGTTAGTCTACTTGCTCTAATAAATTGAGATTTTTGCATACTACTGTGATGTATATCTTCCATTACTAACATTCTTTCTATAAATACTAGTGTTTAATATGCCATCATTCAATTGCAGTTTGACATCTAAAAACATATGCTGCTGTCAGACACATCCATTTTAAATTTCAAAAATTAGTACTAGAATTTAAATAATCAATGAAAATATTCAAATCATCTTCCATATTAGTAGACATGATAGAAACTAATGTTACTAAGAAATAGATTTTGTGCATTAAACAAATAATTGCATTCCCATTGGTAAAGCACTATATTAAGCGTAGTATATTTGCTACGGATGTGCCCATAGCTTAACTGAAGAAATAAGGTATTATTAAACATAAACACATTGTTCCTCAGAACTACATCCATAAGGCAACAGATATTGCTAATGAGCCTATGGTCAGGACTAGGTTGAGAAGACAAAATTTCTCTAAGTAGTTCTATTCCCACATCATTGGGGATAACTGTGAAAAGGGACATGATATCAAGCGTCACTAAATAATATTTCTTGGTATTTAAATCAGTTTTACATTATTATACCATACGACAATAAATAAGTATCCTTTAGAATAGAACTACATTTAGGTAAATAAACTTCTAATTGCCTATGCAAATAAACTGATATGGGTTCAGAGACAATCGGTCTCATGGGTGGATTTTCCAGGGATTTATGAATCTTAGGGATCCCATATAAATGTGGAATCAGAGGACAAGGTACTGTAAACACAACCATGTTCACATAACTTATACAATTTTTACATCAGTTCTAGTGATAACTTTAAAGGCAGTATCATCATTTAAAAGCAGAGAAACAGCTGAAAAATAATTATCACGATTCATTAAGACAGCCTTGCCACCTTTATCAGCTTGTTTTATAATAATGTCATTACACTGTTGTAAACTTTTTAAGGCTTTATACTCAGAGAAGCTTAAATTATATGCCTTGTTTTTAACAGGTTTTAAATAGAGTTCTCTAATCTGAAACAAATGTCATGAAAAGCCTTTAGTACAGGAACACTAACTGGCATAAAAGTGCTACCACGCTTACAACATTTTCAGGCAGGAGTATTACCAAATAGCAGTCTTAAGTTGAGATTTGAACAAAGATTTTTAGTTCTGTTAAAGCAGAGACAATATTGTCACAACCATATGGTATAAATCTAAAACCTTTACTGAAATGATTGTAATTCAAAAGTGGAGAGGTTTAATACACTGTTCATTACTTACTTTGTTCAGTCCTAAAGGGCTTTGATTCTTCCTTTTGTTTGTAGATGTAATTTGTGTAGATAACAAGCCCCTCGACTTGGGGATTTATTTCCAACTGCTTCTGGTTGTTCTAACTGAAAACGCTTGGGTACAAAACTAAAAGTAAGTTGTTGAGTCTTTTATTCATGTTGTCAGCGCCATCATTCTTACGGTAGGGATATCCCATCAGATGTTGTATTGGGGAATCTCTTCAGTTGTAGGTGTTTAGTGTTGCATACAGGTTCATCAAAAGTATCTAAGGCATCAAGTGCTTCTTTATAAGTAGGCTTTTGATAATTAGAGGTTGTATGATAATCAGATTTAGGCCAAGAGAAAATATTCAGTCCCCAATGTCACTTAAAAGTTTACGTTTCTTAGTAGCTTCCATTCTTATGTTGAGGGTATGCAGTCTATCTATCATTTGCTGATAGACATGAATTAACTTAGAAAAAACAGAAAGTTCCATAATGGCATTTTCCATGGTGAAGATTTCTTTTTTATATTCATCTTCTATTTTACAACTTGATAATATGGTAGAGGACTTTTTTTCTAGTGGATATGATATGAATTTATTATCCAAGCTTAAATCTGATGTAATGGAAGCTAGGCAGACATCACTTATACCAACTTTTTTGGAAGATAGGTCAAGCCTTACAGATAGTCAGTGTAATAACACCATTACTTAACATGAAATAAGGTACGTCACAACTTTTAATGGTAGGTCAAGTTCAATTATACAAATTATTAACAGGAACTGTCCCATTCTGATGGCATTGGATGAACTAAAGTTTACTCTGTTATAAAGATTTTTATAGACCCTGTTATACACAATTGGCTGCTAAAACTGGTACTTTTCCATGTTTTAACGATATTTTCACTCATCCTGCCAATGGACAAGTATTATCTCATGCAGTTCGTTATAGACCATAATTATGAAATTAGGAGAAATTGTGACAATAATGCACTATGTAAACATATTAAAACTTGTGGTGAAACACATACATTTAAGTTTAAAGTGATTGATGCTCTATGTCCAAATGAAAGAGGTGGTGATGTCAACAACCGCCTTGAGCTCAAAGAATTTGAATGGATATTGAGATTAGCTGCTGACACTCATCCTGGTTTAAATAGCACTGTCAGTTTAAAACCTGTGTTAGTTAAGCTACGTAATATTGTAAAGTAAATATTTTATACTGTGTATCTACACATCTTTTAATATATTTATATGTATATGTCTTTAATTTTTAATTTGTTTTCTGTCACATGATTTCATTTGGCTGCTGGTCATGTGATTTTAGACCTGTATTTAAGCTTCTAGAGTTTAGTGTTTGAATGTATTAGTATTGAAGAAGGCTCTGCTTTTTATTAAACTGGTTTTCTCTGCAAGTTTTCTCTTTTGAATTCGTGTTTTGCAGCTGGTTTTACTTGTGCTGTTATCTGTAAAGTGGACATCAACTTTTTATTTAAGAATGCAGAATGAATTCCCTTTTTCTCATAGAGTCATATCCCTCTTAAATTGCCTGCTCTCTAATTAATTATATATATTAGTCATTAGCTTAATATAGTTGTCTAAACATTCAGAATAAGAGGAAATTAGCTGCAAAATCTTAGCTGTTCATTAAAAATTATTTATCTCCACAGAAAAAAATTGTAGGTGGCCTTCATACAAATTCGCTAGAGCTATCACAAATAAAACAGAGGCAGTGTACTGAAGTGACCGCAGCTATTTAAACAGAAAAATACCATTAGTATAACTTGCACCCGACTCCAGTTTCACCCTTAATTCTCTTAGATCCATGTCAACTGAGCATATAATTTTAATTGACAACTACTGTGTATAACTTTTGAGAACTAGCTCCAAGGATTTAAACAATGCTCACACCCCTAATAGACAAAAAGCACCTCCTAAATCTTAGTGGCACCAAAGAACCAGTATCCTTTAGGTAGGGTGACTGTGAGTCAAACTATTTTTATCAGAGTTTTGTGTTTCATTAAATCTTTGCCATGTGATAGGACATGTGGTAACATAATGAAGTTTAAAACAAAAGACTGTTCTTCGTGAGTTATCCAGGAATATAACTGCAAACAAAGATGTGACATTTACTTGCATACACTAAATAAATAAGAAATGCAAGCAAAATACAATGTGTGATCAAATACATGAGCAGGCAAAACAGAGTTTGTGATGTACATGAAATGAAAACGTAACTGAATAAGCAGCAAAGATGCAGAAAAAGACTTGCTTCAAAACAGCATTAAATGTACAATGTAATTTACATAAGGGAACTGCTGTCTTTATTGGATTTTGCAATTATTCACATTGTATTTTTTTCATTGATAAGTAAAAAAATTGTCTGAAGGTGAGGATAGTGGAAGAAAATTGTGCTAAAAGAGTTGTTTTTGCATTTCTAATAATCCATAACAAATCTGCCTGAGTAATTCAAATAAAGATAATAACCATTTCAAAATAATTTTATTAGCATTCATTTTGCAAATAGCAAAAGTTATTTTAGCTGTTGGTCTCAATGTATTTAACTTGTTCTAGCTGACAAAAATCACTCAAGTGTTCAGGAAATCCTATTTCTTACTAGAAAGATGCAAAAAAATATTGATGTTTTCTTCATGGTTTACCAGATTTCCTGTCAGAATAAAGAAGTTGTTATTGCCGGAACATCTCTGTAAGCTGAAACCGCAGAAAAGGCCATGACAACTAGGGCAAAAGTAGTCAGGATCTGTCACTTAAAGGGAAAAAAATTAACCACCAATGCTGAACACTGGCTTCCACTGCAAGCACGGCACAGTGAATGCGGTTAAGTAAGCATCTGAGGAAAGGGAAGAAAACATGAAGCAGAGAACAGTGTTAACTATAACAGGGGCATTCATTTCTCAAGGCACTGATTAGGGAATTTCAATTCAAAGAGCGTGCATTTTTCGCCACCATTCTTTCATTCTACGGAATAAATGTGTAGTACAAATCTTTGCCTTTCACAGAGCATGCAACTACCAGATTTGTAACTCTGCATTTAATAAATTAAACCCGTGATTCCACTCACTGAACAAATGTTTCACTTAGCAAATTTCTGTACTTTATTACTTCCAACTCACAAAATGTCATAAATATGATTTATTTCAATTTTTTTAAAACTTGATTTAAGACTATACATATGCATCTATTTTTAGATTCAGTAAAATTATTGTTGCAAAAGATGAGTTTGTAAATAATATTTATGGAGCTTTCATGCCCAGATTGTCACTAAAGAGGATCTGCGCTGATTGAACCACTCAGTCAACAAAGACAACTAACCAAACAAATAAAATCAACTGAGTACAGCAAAGAAGGTTAGCAAGCTGAGTTTGAGATCTGGCAGCTGCCACGTTTGGCTGCAACCAGATGGCAGAAGATTGTCACATCTTGTACACATACAGAGCTAATGATATACAAAATATTGCTATTTGGTGAGAGGCCTGCAGCAGAGACATTCCAGCACATGATACAATAGTATTACAAATGGAAAGAATTACAATAATAGCATATAATCTATGAAAAGATGGAAAATAGACATGATGAAACTTTAAAAAAAGATATTCGAAAGTCTGACAAAATAAAGGCAATCAGTGAAAAGAGAAAACTGTGAATCTGATGAAGGTGTACTTCAGTGTAATGGTTTTATTTTCTAAGGCAAGGCTTTGTCAGCTGCCATTAAATTTATAAACACTGGGCCCAATTCCAAAAGTGTTGCTGTCAGTGTAAGTGACCACTTACATGGAGACCAAGCTGAGAGCAGGTCTTTTGGAATCAGGGCAGACGTACACCGAGAACAACTCTCTTGGAATCTGTCCCATTGTATGCAGTCCTATACATGGAGCTTGCATGGTGTTAATTATGCTCAGCTGAAATGGACAAATCTTACAGGCAGTTAACAGACCGCTGTATTAGCACACATTAGTCCCTAAAAAGAGTTATGTGCATTGTGAATTGTCCCTGAATAATGACAGTAGCACAGTTCATTCAACAGACTCATATAACTGGTGGACCTCACAAAAAGTTTTGTAGCTATGTACTTGTATTGCCTTCCTACTAAATCATCCCGCAGCACTCATTTTGATACTATTCCCTAAGTTGGTGTAGTTGTGGATCTCTTAAGCTGGCATACAGACTTGCTGCTGCTCTTTCATGTCCTAGATCATTATGATTATCTTCTCATTTGGCCACCATGATATACATGCCCTAAGTCACACAATCCCACATTTACACCACTGTTGTCCACAAACTGCAGTTAACTGTTAAGAAGGACACAGAATGGCAGGGTTCCCATGACTGGTTTCATAATGATTCTGTTAAGAGTTTCTTATCACAGGCAAATAACAACTTGTCCTTCTGTACCTAATCTGCATGTAGGATCATAGGATCATAGGAGGTTACTAGGCTAATGACCCTAGGGCCCTTTCAAGCCTAGCTAAGTTTTACCCTTATTTCCACATAGCCAGCTTTGAATCATAACAATTTTGGGCTGCCTGGCCATGTCTGTGGTGGAGACTTCATTTGCATTATTTTATAATAAAAGGATCTAGTGTGTCCCCCCATTGGTCAAAGATTATTGACACTGTGTTAGGGGTCTGACAGGTGTGGTTGTGACACTGTGCTTGCTTGTACAGTAGAGAACACTGGGATGTGCCATTGTAACCCTTTCATTTACTTTTTGTTTTCCAAAGTATCATTTTTTTCTGATAATGTGGTTGATTGACTATGCTGCACTATGAATTTCTAGGCTAAGCAGCATAGGTTCTTAGGTATATACTAAGCTAATGACCACTACGGGCTTTATAAGCCTAGCCATTCAATCCAAAACAATTGTGTTTCTAAGTCTCATGGTCGTTTATTAGGAGGGGTCATGTTAGGAAATTTCTAGAGGTTATATGGGGGGGGTATGCTAGTTTGGGCATTACTGTCTGCCTCTGTTTATCACAGACATTGGGACTAGGCCCAAAGTGAATGTCTGATTTCCCATCCATTGGTCAGGATTATGCTTAAATAGGGTTAGGGATGGACTCTACTTCACATAGATGGGAAGCCTATTCCAGAATATGGAGATCCTCTGAGACACACATATGCCTCACCAACATATCTTATTTATGTCACAAGCAATTGTAGCAGTTCTGATGTTGTTCATTTTACAGTTGTAAGAATCTTCCATCAGAGATGGATTTGAAGATGCTTTGTATGCCAGGTATAACTCGCTTCTAGGTAAAATATAGGAGACATTACAAAGGTAAGGTTTTAAGGCGATCCATATAGGACAATGTATTTATACCCTGGATTGTCCTGCTAAGGAACCTTTGTGAGTGTTCCAACTGTTGCATATGTCTGGTAGGTACATACTTAAGGGGGCATTATACTCAATGATGGGTCTGATAAGGGCCAAATAAAATAGCGCTATCACTTCCTTGAACCTGGATGCCATGCACTTACCTATAAGCTGGGTGACATAGAATGATTTTCTTACTGCCTTGGCCACATGTTGGTCAAAGGCCAGATTATTGTCTCTATATATTTCCAGATCCTTGACAACTAGGTCAACTCTTTGAGGTATCTTATCAATGGAGTAATTAGCTTGGCTGGTAGTTTTCCCAAAAGGCACTATGTTATATTTCTTGTCATTGAGTTTTAGTCCATGACTCTGTCACAGATCATTTGTCTGTGTTAAACCCTCTTGTAAGGTGTTTGTTTCATTGGGGTATCTATGATAGCTCTCAGTATGCAGTCATCTGTTAACTTGGTCAACCAAAGGAAATTAGCATTTACCTCTGAGAAGTAGATGGCAAATAAGAGTGGTCCCAGCACAGATCCCTGAGTACGTCGCTGGTGACTGGTCTCTTATTGGAGGTGATATCACCGATCTTGACTGCTAGATCCCATCTGTGAGCCAGCTGACAATCCAGCAAGTTATATAGGGGTTTATGCCTAGTTTGGTGAGTTTATCAACTATACCTGAGTGGGGTATTGTATTGAATGCCTTAGCCGGGTCCAGGTAGGTGGTATGTGCCATTTTCCCCTCATCCATTGCCTTGGTGACCTTCAAAAAGAAGTCCACCAGGTTTAGTAGGCATAGCCTTCCCTTGACAAAGCCAAACTGGTTTAGTCCAGTGTCTAAAGGCTGCCTATGTCTTTGTTGATCATTTCCATGATAATTCATTCCATGGCTTTGCATATTTAGACTAGTCAGACTAATAGGTCTGTTGTTTCCAGGGTCAGTTGATGGTCCATCCTTGTGAAGTAGGTTAACCATTGCAGTCCTCCCGTCACATAGAACAAAGCCTGTTTTGAAGCTATAGTTGAAAAGTGACTCAAGTGGTCATGATAGTTCATGTTTCAAGCTATTTGGAAGGCATTCTGGGATATTGTCAGGTCCCATTGAGGCTGTGTTTTTGGCCTTAGTGAGTGCTGCCAGGAACTGCTCCCTGTTAAAGGTTACTGAGGTTATACTAGTAGGTATTATATGTGGAAACACAGGGGGAAACAGGGTGAAGTTTGTCAGCCAACAAATTTGTTATATCACTCTGCTCACTGACCACCAGGTGTGTGCTGCCTTTGAGGCTTCGGGTACAGCTATAGAAGGCTTGTGGTTGTCTTTAGCCTGTGAGGCTATCATGACCTTGGAATTGGCCTTGCTGGATTTAATTAGTCCTTTTAGTTTCCTGTTTAGTTTAATTAAAGAGATCGAATCATTGTGGGAGTTGATCTTCCTGATTTTAGTGATGACATTTTTCCTTTTATTATATACCCTATTAAGGTTAGGATTCCACCAGTGTGGTTTGTTTTTAGAATTTGTTTTGGGCTTATTTCTAATAGGTACAGCAGTGTCTATACAGCCATTTACATGGCTGTACAGGGTCTTTGTGAACAATTCTGAACTCGGGGGTTGGAAGGGGCATTGAATTTTGACAAACTATCATTTAGTAGGATGTAGTTTGATTGGAATAGTTCCAAACTGTTACAGGGTTTGCTGTGGTTACAGAGTTGATTTTTATTTCAAAGTAGACAGTTTTGTGATCCCACCTCACCAGTGAGGACATGACAGTGGGGGGTGCAGCACTGTCTCATATTGGTGAGTACCAGGTCTAGTATGTTTGAACCTCTAGTGGGTGTGCACACTAACTGGTCAAGGGTATTTGTGTTAATAAAGTCCAGGAATCATTGTACGTGTGAGTATGAGGCAGTGTATGTTTCCCAGTCTATAGAGGGGTAGTTAAAGTCTCCCATCAGTGTCTCCAGTAGGTCTATATATGAGCTTTGGAATTCCAGGAACATAGATGGTACCTATAGCTTGTTAGGATATAGTATGGTACTTTATTTGCACACGGATGAAATCCCAGGCATTGTTCTGTTTAACCAACCTTGAGTTATGCTTGGTGCTAATATAAATTGAGACTTCTCCACGTTTGCTCCTATCTGTGCAGTTGATGGTCTAAATCTGTGGATAGCACTGAAGCCTTGCACTGCTGGAGTACTTAATATGGATTTTAAATCATGTCTCAGTAATGGCACAGATGTCTATATTCTCCAGAGTCAGGACAGCATGTAGAGTGTAAAGTTTCTTGTTTAGGCTCCTGCCAATGAGCAGTAGCACCTTTAGGTTTCCTTGGGTTTTATTTGCTATGTCGGTAGGCTTGTTAATTTGGCATTGACTAAAAAAGGCTCAAAAGGGTAGATAAAATTTTAGCAAATATTCGGAAGCCTAGGGGATGCAGGTGCAGACCATCATTTGCAAAGCAACATGTTTTTTAACCATATCCTTACATGCTAACAAATATTGAATCCCCCTGTATATACACCAGAAACTAAGGCAATTATTGAAGTCAGTCATCTTTCATTCATACTGTGGCATTATACTTGGTGAAGGTAGACTGCTGCTCAATGCAAGACACATGCCTGCCTGAGACACATATTCAGAGACATCAGCAACATCTGTCTTCATATAGTCCAGGCCAGTACATCTCAGGTCCTTAACACCTGCATGGACTATGACAGAATCATACTGATACCTGTGGTGTAGTGACTTGAGTGCATATGTAACTTGGTGGATCTCGACTCTGGATAAGCAAATAACTTCTCCTTATTCAGCCTGATGAGTGGGGCATCTGTGTCTTTCAATGGAGTCCTCTTTAATAATAGTCCTGGATAATGTATTGGCTTGGCTTATGGACTTTAGTCCTGGGGCACCACTGGGTGTAGACATATGCATGGTGTTTGGTGTTGTTTTTGCTGAGGGCTTTACAGATTATTGAGGGTAGGCATTGACATTTACAGGCTTAAGGTTGGTCAATGTGTGTGGTGGACTCTTTGTGTGGTTACTATAGTGGGTGTGTTCTTAACAGCCTTGTTTGTATATGAGATTTTTGCCTCCACTGAAATTGTATATGTCTATCTCTCACATACATCAAACGGTTTTCTATGAACATGAGGCAATTGCTACATTTTCTCAGTATGCCCATATCTACCAACCTGGCTATGGAGACATTTGGAAATTGCATATCCATGTCATCCAGACCTGTATTTGGGTAGGGTACTGTAGGTCATGGACTGGGTTATACAGAGGTCTCCTTGGGTGGTCACTGTAGTAAAAGAGGTCTACTCAAGTGCAATACTGATTTGTTGGGTGGATATATGGAAAACAATGGATGGGTGAGTGCTTACATGGGTTAGGTAACAGACAATAGCAGTAAAAGAGGGGTGGGAGGGACTTTGGAAGTCAGATTACCATAAGGGGAGGAATGCAGAAACACAGCCTTTTAAAACCACTACAAAAGAAGGGTAGAAGTGTCAGGGAAAATTCAAACTGGAGTTCTAGTCCTATGGCTAGAATTTCAGAAATGTTTTGCTTAATGTCTGACTGGGCGGTGGGGCAGACTCAAAGAACAGGGTACAAAAGAGTATCAAAGTAAACAGAAAGGCACTGGAATGCAACTTTAAGCAGGTATACACAGCTATAAAAGTACTGAACATGGGGGCTTTGAAACTTTCCACCTCGTTCTTAAGTAATGTGAAGTTTACTTTTGAAAAATTTTTCACGGTGGTTTCCTTGTTCGGGGGTGGGGGCAGAATGTGGATATCCAAAGTGATTTTATTGTCAGATCTAACTAGTGAGGGGTTGACCTCCAGTGTGGAACACCGGTCGCCCATGCTGGTGATGACCAGGTCCAATATGTTGTCACCTCTGGTGGGAGTGTTGACCAGTTGAACCAGGGCATTTGAATTTATAAATTCTGGGAAATTTTGGGCAAGGGAGTTAGTAATTGAGTAGTTCTCCCAGTTAATGTTTGGGTAATTGAAAGCACCCAATATTAGGGTGTTTGGTAAGACTTTTATGTTTCCCAGTGTTTCCAGAAACATGGAATGGGGGTCCTGGGACATGGTGAGTGATCTGTAACAAGCTACAATTTGAATTGCAGTTTTGCCCATTCTTAGTTGCACATGGATGATCTCTGAAGCATCGTGCTGTGTCACTAACCTGGAGGTGTGGGTATCCTTGATGAATATGGATATGCCTCTGCCTTTTGTATTTCGGTTTGGGTTCTGTGACCGAAATGTATGATATGAGTTGTAGCCTAGTAGTGCTGGGGTGCTCTCTGGAGCTTTAAACCAGGTTTCCGTTACTGCACATATATTGATTTTCTCCACGCTGAAGAGTGCCTTGAGTGCATGCATTCTGAGGTTTAGACTTCTAGCATTGAGTCGAATTACCCTCAGTTTTTTTGTTACTTGTGCTATTTATGGCGGTGGGTTTCTCTTTTGAGCCTTGCCTAAAAAAGGCACTATGGGGGTGGCAACAGCCTTGGCCAGTATTTGAAAGCCTAAATGTGACAGGTGCAAGCCATCTCTAGCGAAGCAGCATGGCTTGTCGAGCATGTCATCCCAGGCAGACAGACACTGGATCCCCTTTGAATGACACCAGAAATTTAGCCAGTTGTTGAAATCGAGAATTTTTTCTTTATACCGTGGTATAGAGTCACCTATTACTAATATGTTGGGTATGTTATTTTGCCTTAAGGGCTGTGATTGCATGGCACACTGGTTTTGTGAACTATGTGTTTCATGGTTTGTGTTGTGGGGTGGACGTTGCTTGGTTGTTTGCTTTGAAGGTCTCTGCTGGTTTTGCAGATTTTTATTTAGAGCCTCCGAGTATGTTTTCATGTATTTATGTGTGTTATTTGCCAGTGCTGGTTTAATGGGTCTGTGTGAGACTGGCGGTGTGATGCAAGTATTTCTCTTCTCCCTGTGACTGTCTGGTCCAGTCTTGGGTTGAGAGAGCTTAGCCTCCAGTATGGCTGTATAATTGCATCTCTCGCATGTATTAGTGTTTGTTGGTAGGAGGAGAGGGTTGTCTGTGTACATGAGGCAGTTGTAACATTGCCTCAAAATGCCCAGATTCACCTGTTGGACTGGAGAGTACACCTGAAACTGCCCTTTGGACATGCCTGGATAGGTATAGTAAACTGTTTTACTGGATGGCTGGTAAGGTCGAATAGAGAGCCTTGTCCTTCTGTACAGTACAGGAGGGTCTAGTACTAGGGTTTATAAGTGCTTGTTATAAGTTTTGAGCAAGTGCCGGGCTGAGAAATGAATGGCTTGAGTGCTTAAGTTGAAGGTTTGTCTAGTTCCAAGGGAAAAATTGAAGAGGAGACTTTGTGGAGCCCAGAATAGTTTTACCCTAGCTAACCAGCACTGCCTGGTGCACAAAACCGGGCAAATGCGGTATTTATAGCAGGGAAATAAAAGAGATAGAAATTAGCCCAAAATGGCCAATAAACTACTAATTTCTAGGCTGAAACCACTCTTCCATGGACAGATAGGCTGCTCAAAGCTCTCCTCTCTCACAAGTGAACAGAGAAACTTCCTTCTATCCAAGTAAGGTATGGGCAAACACAGAGATTTGTAACACAGCCCTGAATTCAGCACTAACCTGAAAACTGGACTATACTAGCGTAGAAAGGCAGGAAACAAGTATATATATATTTTTTGTGTGTTTGTTTTTTTCAGAAAATAAAGCAGATGCAATAAAAAAAACACTTTAAATACACAGAAAAGGATACTTATTGTTATATATCGCAGATCAGAGTTGTAGTCAATACCCCTAGTAATAAAGTAGGACAAAACACAAATACAGTAAAAGCAGATGAATAAAGTGCAATATATATATATATATATATATATATATATATATATATATATATATGTGTGTGTGTGTGTGTGTGTATATATGTATATATATATATATATATATATATATATATATATATATATTAATATGTGTGTGTATATATATATATATATATATATATATATATATATATATATATATATATATATATAAAACAATAGAAAACAAACAAACTGATTTAAACAAGTTGCCCAATTAACCAGAAAAAAAAAGCTCAAAACTGAGCCCTGTTCCAGCAGTCTTCAGTCAGACAAGTTCTAACTGCACACTCCTGCTACTAGGGTGCAGGGGAACCTTCTCCAACAAAAAGATGGCCTGGATCAGTACTCAAGTTATACAAACAATGCTAGATTCAGCAGGCCTGAATCTGGTCTATGCTACAGCAACAAGGCACAGCAATTTCAAAAAGAAACAGTTCAAATAAGCAGGCACAATAAGCCTCTGACCAGAAATTCCCAGCTCAGAAGGGCAGAATCCAGCCTCTCCTCACACAAGAGTGCAGACCACAACCCTCTTAATGTAGAATAACTGGCCTGAAGCCAAGTGCTTAAGCCAGAACTAATGCACTTTTAGATCAGCAGACACTGGGCCTTCAATCAGCAATTCCCAGCTTAGAAGGATGTAAGCTACCTGTCCTGCCACAACAGTGCAGACCACAAACCTTCTTAATGTAAAACAGCCTGTATGAAGCCCAAGTGCTTAAACCAAAAGACTTAGAAAAACAGTTAGAATTTAATCAGGCTACTACCAAGCAGTAATAAATGCAGCAGAATAAATAAGATTGAGTACTTTTAAGAAAAGCAAAATAAAGTAGGAGGAAACACAAATACAGTAAAAGCAGATGAATAAAGTGCAATTTTTGTTAAGTGCAAGGAGAGAGGAAGGAAGAAACTAAGTGGGTTGGCCTTCTCAAATCTTCTCTTTGTATTAAGTCTAGTGAACACTAGACTCAGAAGATGATCTCACTGTACTCAGTTAAGTGAGCAAATAAGATGGTTCCAGGAGGAGTGTTCTAATACAGACTTACAGGAGGATCTGGCAATTTCAGAGCCACCAACAACTGCAGAGAGACAAACATCACACTGTTCAATGAAACACACAATTAGGAAACTGTACTTAAAAGAAGACTTAAATACAATACTGCAAGTTTTACTTAACTTCAGCTTCTAATGCAGATGTTTGTAGCCAAGCAAGTCTCTCAGAAGTTGAGCATAAAACGATTTCTCAAACTTTGTGGCTAGCACTTAAAGTACAGAGGAATCCCTCTAGGCTATTAAATATCAGATAACAAAGAAGTGATAACACCACCCCCTCTTATAGCAGAGACACACACAGCACACTGTTCAATGAAACACACAATTAGGAAACAGAAAAAATGAAAATACAGTACTTTTAAAACTGCAAGTGTGTATTTAACAGAAGACTAAAATGCACTACTGCAAGTTTTACTTAACTTCAGCTTCTAATGCAGATGTCTGTAGCCAAGCAAGTCTTTCAGAAGTTGAGCATAAAATGATTTCTCAAACTTTGTGGCTAGCACTAAAGTACAGAGGAATCCCTCTGGGCTATTAAATATCAGATAACAAAGAAGTGATAACACCACCCCATCTTATAGCAGATACACACACAGCACACTGTTCAATGACATACACAATTAGGAAACAGAAAAAATTAAAATACAGTACTTTTAAAACTGCAAGTCTGTACTTAACAGAAGACTAAAATACACTACTGCAAGTTTTACTTAACTTCAACTTCTTATGCAGATGTTTGTAGCAAAGAAAGTCTCTCAGAAGATGAGCATAAAATGATTTCTAAAACTTTGTGGCTAGCCCTTAAAGTACCGAGAAATCTCACTAGGCTATTAAATATGAGATAACAAAGAAGTGATTATGCCATAAACCTTCTCTTATAGCAAAGAGACACAAAGCACACTGTTCAATGAAACACGCAATTAGGAAATAGAAAAAATGAAAATACAGTACTTTTAAATCTGCACGTTTCTACTTAATAGAAGACTAAAATACACTACTGCAAGTTTTACTTAACATCAGCTTCTAATGCTGATGTTTGTAGCCAAGCAAGTCTCTCAGACGTTGACTCATATAATTCTATGAAATGGCTTTACCTTCACTGCAGCTTGCTATAGTAAATGGAGGTTAAAGTTAAATCACACAGAAACAGTTGACTACAAAGATTACTTTGTTTTGTAGGAAAATGAGTCTAGGAACCTGAATTTTGTCTGTGCCTTAAACATAACATACCAAAGGGATAGATATGTATCCCAGAGACTGCCCCTGCTATGGAACAGGCTTCCCATCCATGTGAAGCTTAGTTCAGGAAATTTACACTGGGCGTGGCACCCATGTCCTTTATGGAAAGAGGTAGCTTATCAATGCCTGGCCCTCAGTGCCCTATTTGGATACAGGATATCATTATTATTTCAGGAAAACTTGGCTAGGCTTAGAAAGACCACCCAGGTCTTCAACCTAGTAACAATCTATGAATCTATAAATCTCTGAATTGAACAGACAGTGATATAGAATTAATTACATATTGCTAATTAAATAATATCAGTGAAACATGGTAGAGGTAATGACAAATAAGATACAAAACACCAGAATACATTTTAAGAAGAATGATATTCTAGAAAGTGTACTAGTAGTTCAAGGCTGTATTAAGACAATTTCATAATATTCACCCAAGATATGATGTCCTTGTAAAAATATATATCAGCTATATCAAAGAAAATACAAAGGAAACCTAAAATGAATGTCTGGACATATGAAATGATAATTTCTATTATTCGGATTGTCTTAATTCACTTGATGAACATACAGAAGCACTAATATTTCCTGACCTTGAGACAATGGCTAGTAGTCAGACACATCACCAAGTACAGATATTCCAGAAAACAGTAAGCGATTGATTATAATATTATGATATTTCAATTGTTTTAGTTTATTATTAGTTTATTTTCTATTTATTTATTTATTCATTCATTCATTCATTCATGTATTTATTTATATTGTGATATAAATAAGAAGAGAATTCAGATTCATTCAGATGTTTAATTTGTTGATGTGCTATTCTATTTAGTTTTTATTTTGCAGAGGCAGATGTTCTGTATACTAAGGGCCTTTTTCAGCAGTAGCCTGTATATAACTTAACAAGCATTTTATTATCATTTTGACTGAGTTAACAGGGTTAACATCACCTTCCAGGGATGAAACAGAGCAGGTAGGATGATAACAACCTATAGGCTACCCAAGGTGCATTGGTGTGTTGTCACTGGAATTACTGGAAGAGGGGTTTATAGTAATAGGAGATGTTGCAAATGCTTCTGTATAAAGGAGTAAAACTTAGGGGAGGGGGGGTATGGGAATGGAGGATGGTCCCCTCTGTTCCATTAAGAGGATACCTTCTTCTACCTTGTAAAGACTTCTTCTCTCCACTACAAAAAGTAGAACCTAGCCAGTTGTAAGTACCAGTAACCCCTGTGATCAGTGTCATCCCATAAACAGACCAGGTTATCATACTGTGATATATTTTTTAATTTGTCAAAGTAATAAAAGTTTGTGTAGAATTATATAATATGTCATTGAGTAGAGATGACTTACAGAAAGTAAGACTCAAATGCAAGCATTGCTTCTCACATTTTTAAATTCAAATATACCTCTTGTACTGAAAAATAAATTAAAATATTCAATACATGGGCCCAGCAATGATGGGCTTAGTGTCAAGAGCAAACTTCAAGATTTTGGTACAGTTTCAGTGAGTTCCTGACCTAGCTGAAGACCCTGTCTCAGATAACCCTGCTCAAAGGCATTTATCTCCAATAAAAATAAAGTCCTAAATGTGTTTAATGATGGAACAGTCCTGACACTATTAATTCTACTGGAGTCCCAAATGGCTCTGTTAATCCTACCAAGACCTTATAATTATCGGCACATTGCTGGTCTTACTAAATCTATTAATTCTGCTAGGACAGAGATTCCCTAACTCTGTTATTCTGCTTGAGACATCTTCTTTACTTCATCCCATAATAATTATAACATACTACAGTGTGGGCTTTTTGACTTCAGTGCTTTACTTATTTATTTATTTTGGACTCCAACACACAATTAATACAACTAACATTCCCTCTCTCCCTTTAATGCTGGTAATACTCCTTATCCTTATTAATATTATCAAGGCTACTGCCTTATTCATTATTGGAGGGTCTTGCTCCTATAATCTTGCTGTGCCTATGTTAATGTCAGTAATTTTTGTGATGTCACCCCACATAGCTCTTAATTATGCTAGGTGTCCCTGACTTGGATTCTCCAAATCTGAAAATCTTTCATCTGTGAACTCACTAGCATGTAAATATTTGACTGTTACTTCTAGCAAGAAATATCAACACTTTTTGAACTGTTTACTTACCATCAGTGAATACAGCTTGGGAAATGTACACCCTTTTAAGAAAAGCCCACTTAAGTACTTCTGCTCAAATGAAGAAGACTGAAATGTGGGCCCATGGAAATAAGGGGGTTAGCTTCCCACACTCCAAGCTACCAGTAAACCTTAAGTAATAGAACATGCTCCAAGGTTGCACACCATTGGCATTAGTTAAAAAAATCTCCATTATCAATATTATTCAATTGTCTGGCACTTTTACGCAGTTTTTGTCTTAACAGGCACCAATTTCACAAAGTGTGACCATAGCCAACATATTAATGAAATGTCTTATTTTGCTTATATGTGAATAAGTAAATGACTGATTTTTATTTTAGTGCACTACACTGATAATAAACATTATTAAGGCTAAAAATGTAATGATTTTGATTTTTTTGTGCCGCATTAACATGAGGATAATTGATGTTTAGAATTTGTGGACTAGTATGTCAAATTTTAATTTGAATTATGTACAGGTTTAATTTGTGCACTACAATGTCAAATTTTAATTTGACTTGTGTAGAGATAACATTAATTTGATGGGGAGCTACTAAACATTATTCCAGTAGGCTGAATCTAATTTTTGGATAATGCTGATGTTTATATGTCATGTTCTTGTTTATGTACTGCACACTGTAACTGTGTTTTATTATTTTTAATTTCTCCAAGACTTTTGGGTTTTTAATATCATAGCAGGAATGGACCCCATCCCTAAGTGACAGTATGAGTAAAGTCCATGAAATTATTGTTTCAATCTCTGATGTTAGCCAAAGCACCCACAATGTGGTCAGAATTGACTCCTTCTGCAATTCATACAGAGTTACATATATTGGTAGCATATCTAAATATGACTGCAAATTCTTCTTTATGAGACCCATTGCTCCTACTACTATTGGAACTGTTTTGGTACCCTTCCACATTGGCCTCATTAGTGCCTGCAAAACCAGGTATTTTATGACTTTCTGTCTGTCTGTACATAAGGCACTCTAACCACTGGGTGTAGCAATTTCAATGATCAATGCTACTTTTGTCTTCTTTTCATGAACTACTATATCTGGTTTTCTCACATCTATTTTTGAACTGTTGGTAATGGGTGATCCCACGTGATGTAGACTTAATTATTTTCTGTAATGCTTTGTGGCTCATGTCTCCACTGCTTCTCAACTACTTCAATATTATAATGTTTGCACAATCTCCAATGCAACAACAGTCTTGCCACTTTAGTATGCATTTCAGTATACAGGCCATCTGCTATTAATGCATCACACCCAGCAACAAGATGTATAACTGTTTCCAGTTATGTTTTATAAAGCCTGCATTTGTCTGTTTCTTCAACATCTTCAATGGACTTTTGTAAACTAAAGTGCACATAGTCCACTATCCTAGGACGTCAATATTAACCTTTCATCATTTGGTTTAAATTCACCTCTTGTTAACCATTCTTGCATTGAATCCTGATCAACATGAGGTTGTTCCAGGAGATTTCTGTACTTGCAGCTATATTTGTGTGTTTTATCAGTATTGTCAACATGATGTGCAGGGTGATTTGCTTGCTTATTTTGAGTATGCATGGATATTGGGAACCGAATATTTTGTAGCAGTTTGTTAAACTATTGATTAAACTGAGCATATATACTGTATGAATGGTCAGTCAGTAAGACCCAGAGGATGGTCTATAACATATACTGGAATAAGTAATGGTTTGAACAGACCATCATATTCTTTTGGTGGACCTTACTGGTACAATGTGTGTTGGAGACTGATAATAATATAAAGAGTCCATTACATGATTGTTACCTTGGTGTGGCATTGAAGCTTGCAACAGCTTTGCTTAAATACAAGCGAGTGTTAATTTTTTGCTGTTGTTGAACAGAGAAGCTTGCTTTTTTGAGGCAATCCAGAAGTGAGGAGATGCATGTACTAGGAAAGAGGAACATGGGGCAGTAGAGGAATGGAAGACATCAATGGAAGACAGTGGGAGAAGGTAAAAGGTTTGGATTAGGGAGATACATTGGAAGGTGAGATTGTTACAGTAGGAGGACAACTGAGAAAGGGTGAATGCTTATGTGGTGGTGGGCCTAAAGTATCAGTGTATTGTAGCTGCATAGGCACTATGAGGGGTATCCCATGTTCAACTTGCTGGCCCCTGGAATGTTAATATCAGCTCAGAGTAAGCATAATGCCATTACCATTGTATGTATGAGATGTGAAGGAAAGATGGTTAATTACTTATTGCAACAGAGGCTGTGTAATGTTTAACACATGATGCTTAGGAAATGGAGGTAATATAAGATTACATTTGTTTTCATGTATTTATGGACAATTTCAGTGGAAAGACACTCTCCTAATTTATTTAAAATTTCATGTGACCATTTACTTGTTTACATGCAAGTATGATAAAAAGTTTTTATACCATGGATAGACTAACATTGTTGGAAGAGAATACTGACAAAGGCTGGTTTGCTTTTGATGGTTTAGAAATAAGAGTTAAGTACTGTTATGAGCATCTGATTTAAGGAAAAAAGACAAAGTATAAGGATCTAGGGGTAATAGATAAAATAGATAGTATGTGCGTTTGTGCCTATACTTTATTCTTGTGAAGGAGGCATTGGATGCTCAACATATCAAATGTCAAGTTATTAAATGTAATTTTGTTTTGAGATTGTTGTGACAGAAGCATGTGGGCAAGATTATATGAGTGTCTGTATGGTACTGAATAGGGTGTTTGTATAAATGAATATAATCTGTGATATATAATTCAGAAAGTTAAAGATAAGTTAGATAATGTGTTTGTATACATCAAAGAAGAGACTCTAATGCAGAGATAATAGACTGACTGTGTATCCTCATGTAACACATGCTAATATAAGATGCAGGATTTGTTTATTTATTTATTTATTTTGGTAATAGCATTCATGCTACTCTTTGATAGACATGTCAGAATGGTGGTTATTCTGAAGACATTTCATTTGAGATGAAGAGATCTAACTTGTTGGTTCTTTTAAGCACTCTGGTCAAGACCCACATACAAAATGTTTTATATAACCAGCTGGCCTTTTCTCATCATGTATTTAAATAAGAGATGTGCTAACTTCCTGTACAGAGTGACTTGTGAGTTTTTTATCCATGTTTTGAGTTTATATTTGTTGCTTATTGAGTTGGTTTATATGTGTAATAGAGTTAAATTAGATGAGACATACTTTCTTCATGAGCTTGATTTCAGACCACAATATGAGACCTAATCTGAATTTTAAATAAACACTGTTAAGTATTATAGACTGGCTATTTGGAAAGATGAATTGTCCAGTTGCAAATTGAGTAGTACAGTTAGTTCAACAAAGGACTCAGATATATTATTTTTGCCATAACAAAACACAAATAGGCTTCTAAGTAAAAGAAGCTTATTATTTGGCCAACTGAAAGCAGCACTTTTCA
The DNA here is from genome assembly GCF_019279795.1 of Protopterus annectens. NCBI lineage: Eukaryota > Metazoa > Chordata > Ceratodontiformes > Protopteridae > Protopterus > Protopterus annectens. Next base: position 475,764,846 of record NC_056746.1, read on the forward strand.
GAGCTCCACAAAACTATTAAAAAAACAGGAAAATATTTTATTTTACCAAACAAAAATAGTCAAATTTTGTTGATAAACTTCTGAACTACCAGTATACAAATTTTGTGATTTATTCATAAAGATTTTCCTGTCAAAATAACTTGAAAATTGTTTCTACATTGTGGAAATGAGCAGCTCAAAACACTCTCATTCAGAAACTACTTTGAAAAAAGAAATGCAGCTGATGTCCTCTACACTACACAAACTATCTTTGAAAATGGATGGATTCAAGGGCAACTTAGAAAATCTTATAAAAATTTGTCAAAAACAAACTGAAGTCTTTAAAGAATTATTACAACACCACCAAACTAAAATATCAGTCATTAAAACTTCATTATATGATATAGAAGGAAGACTCAAGGAAGAAGAAAAACAAAATGAATTTCTTCTACAACAGAACAACTGGCTCATCAACAAGGTAGATGACTTAGAGAATAGAGAAAAGAGAACAAATATAAGAATATTTGGACTTCCAGAGAGAACAGAAGGTGATAATATCATCTTATTTTTAAACTCTTGGTTACCTGAAGTATTAGACTTAAAAGAAGGTCTATCCAGTGGAATAGAAAGAGCCCATACAGCCATAGGTAAACCAATACCTTCCTCATCTGCAGTACCTCCAAGATCAATTGTAGTAAAGGATTTGTCATATTTAAAGAAGTTGTTCTCAAATCAACATGGAGAAAAAGTCCTTTAAAATACACACAAAATCAAATAATATTTGATAATGACTATTCTGTCACAGTTTTAGATCTAAGGAAAAAACCTGGCCACTTGTGAAGCTTCTTAAAACAAAATAAAAGCACAACTTGTCTATTCAGAAAAATAAGAACCTTCTATTCAAATGAAATGAGGACCTTTAATAACTTTGAGGAAGCATCATCCTTTATTAAGAACAATGACATAATTACAGTTCCAGATGAAATGGATTGGACAGCATCCACTTCCTTGAAAAGATCTCCTGAAAAAACTCATGGACTAATGTAAAGAAGAAAAAAGCAAAGATCTGAATCCAAAAACATAGTATCCACCAAAACTCTCAAGGAATCTACTAAGGTATGAGATGCATATCAAAGGAAACAAAAACAAAAGCTGCAGTATAAAGAGTGATGAAACAGGAGGAAGGCTAGAGATATTACACTGCAGTCTAATTTACTGAGAAGATATACCTATGGGACTATGGTCTGAAGCTGTTTCAAATGTAAATGATTCTTTTAGACTAGAGTCTTGATGTGAGATGGTGTATTAATCAGAAACTAAAGTAGTATACATAATATAATCAGTATGAATCAAAACAACCTTTTAGAACTAACATATGCTTATGCAAACCAAATGAAGTTCCAAATTACATTTTTATGTAGAATTTTATTTGAAATACAACACACTGACTAATTTGATATTTGATTCTATATTAAATCAAATAGCTAATATGTATACAAGTAAAGAATTTGTTATGCCAGATACATTGGAAGCAGCCTATGATTAAATTTAATGGTTCTGACATTAAGACTAGGTTACAGTTCCATAATTAAACTTATTCAAACACATAGGTTTAAATATGCATGAAGCTTCATAAACAAACAGCCTCTGATTTTAATGCCTTCTAGTTATGTCTCTTCCATATGGGAGGGGATGAGGGGTTGTAATGATTAAGATATATATCACACAGATACACACTACAGCATATACTTTCTTTTCATTATAATGAAGCAGACTTAGGCTTAACATATATCATAAGGATAACTAACCTAATATTCAACTAATATTGTAGGAAATATTATTTCTGTTTGAAATTCATGAATAAAATGAGGAAACAACATGTTTTTATTGAAATGAGTAGTAGTAATATGTTTACTAAGTGTCATATAATTTTTGAATAGTAAACACTATACAATGGTATTTTGGATAACTAATGTTATATTCAATATAAATTGTTTCTATATAGTGATGATATATTACTTGAGAGGATGAGATATAAATTTAAATATACAAAAAGTTTCATATGTGATTATGGTTACATCTAATATGTTACTAATTGCAACCCTTAAATCCAATAATAAATCTGGCAATTGCCTATTTACTAACACCATTGGAAACTCTTGGAACAAGCTTTCTAATAATCTAACATCCCTGACATCCACTCCACCTTTCAAAAAGCAGCTAAAAACATTCCTTAATTCACAATGGCCATGCCCATGTACTAATCCTGACTTATAAATTAGAAAAGGTTGGTTATATCTAGTTTATAAGTTTCTTTTTTAACTTCTGTGTTCTAACTACTCTAATTCTGTTTTGTATCAATCCTTGTTTATATTAAGCTATACATTCTTGCTTAGCTGTGTCATTTTTTTTGTCCATATTATGTTAAATAAGCCTAACTAAAAGGGTTTTTCTATTTTTAATCAATTGTTTGGAAAATGATCCCCTTATGTCTTTTCTTACTCATTATATAAATTTGTATAACATTATTGTGGAGGTTTTCTCCCCGGGTCTCTACTGAAAATGGACAAATATCCAGTTAGACTAGCATGGTCAACAAATGCAAAATAAAGTAAAATAAAATAATAAATAAATATGGTCATTGTTAGACATAATTAGTCAATAAATGTAGTTAAATATGATTGTTCTTAAGTTTAAAACATCTCCAGTGGACTCAATATGGAGCTCATAGTGGTTATTTCTTTTTTTATTTTTTTGTCTGTTGGATTAGGAATGTATATCATTCCATGTACGATGGAGGAAACTTTAAAAAGTTTGATTATTTGGTTATACTTAATTGATCTCATGTTACATTTTTTTCTTTTTATTGGCCTGAACTTCAATTTAATTTATGTTGTTCAATAGAGAAAAGCAATCTCTTCATAATATCTAGAAGTGATAAGAACTTTATCCAATTTCAGGGTTATGAAGGAGTTATGAGTATGAATTATCTTATAAGTAAACTCTAAACACAATTTAAATATATGAATTTAACACTACTTTCTTTAAACATTAATGGTTTGAACAATCCAAAGAAAATATCAAATCTATTGAGATATTTAAAATTAAATAAAGCACAGCTGATCTTTCTTCAAGAATCTCACTTCAAAATAAAGGATAAACAAATATGGCATCCAAACGAATATTTAATACGATCTCACTCTTCATACAAAACAAAAACTAGAGAAGTAATAATTTTATGGAGGAAAAATACTACTAATCCTCAAATCATTTATAACTATGAAGACAAAGAATGAATAATAGCTCTTGTAATAGTAAAATGTAGCAATAGAATTTGGACACTAGTAAACTTGTACTGGTTTTCTGGCATAGGGACATAGACAGTTAAAGAACATTTAGACCTCATAAGCAGAATATATAAGGGAACTTGATAATAGGTGCTGACTTCAATTGCATCTTGGGTAATTCTGAGACTACTAATAAAAGAAACTTATGTCTTATCTCTATAGCAAAAATACTCAAAAAATGGAGAGAAAATCAAAATCTAACTGAAACATTTACCTTTAAAGAAAATAATTCACTTTTATTTCCCACCAAGATCATAGATTTGGTACCCAAACAAGAATAGACAAAATTTATGTATTTCAAGATTTAACACAAAAATAATTAATTTTTAAATTACTCCCTGTCCTCTATCAGATCATAGATCACGTATTCTTAAAATTCAAGTAGTCTTTAAGAAATTAATGCATATAACAAGAATACCAGCCTATATTACAAAATTGAAAGAATTTACACCTTGGTTAATCTCAGAGCTACAATTTTGCTTAGATTCCAGCTATACTGAAGAAATTAAAGAATTGGAATTACATAACATACAAAACCAAATTACAAAGATTAATAATAATGATTCAACAAATAGATTAACAAAAAGACAATTGATGAATTAAATAAAAAATACAATGAAATTCTAACTCACAAAACTAATTTGGCACTAGAAATATTACAACTAAATTCTTATTCAGTATCTCCAAGACATATGCATAATCTAGCTATGAGAATAAAAATGCAAGCTAGAGCAAACAACATTACTAATATTATTCATGAAGGGAAAAATCAAAAAAGTTTCAGAATAAGTGATATTCTTGAGGCTTTCAAACATCATTATACAGAACACTATAGAACTGGTAAATCTAAAACAAATCTCTTAAATTTAGAGACAAACTGTCCAACAATTAAGAAAATACCAGAAATATTAAAATGAGATATTCAAAAACAAATAACATATAAAGAAGTCATAGAAAAGATTAAGGAAAGTAAAAGTAATAAAGCTCCAGGAATTGATGATATTATAATTGAATTGTATAAAACTTTTCCAACATTCATAACCTCAGTTTTTCATAAAACCTTACTCGAAATTCAAACACAAAACATAATACCACCTTCATGGTGATATTCCTTAATTACACCTATTATAAAAGAAAAATAAGACTCTACACAATGTAATTCTTATAGACCAATCTCTTTACTCAATAATGATTATAAAATATTTATGTCTATCTTAACTAATAGAATTAAATAATCTATGATTCATATTATAAATGAAGACTAAACAGGTTTTATACATAATAGACATACGTATGACAATGTACAAAGAATATTAACCCTTATTGACATTCTAAATTGAGAAAATCAAGAAGCCCTAATAATTACGTTAGACATAGAAAAAGCCTTTGATTACTTAAAATGGGATTATCTATTTAAAGCATTAGAACTTTATGAATTTCCTCACTCCTTTATTTCATTAATAAAGAATATTTATGAAAACAATCTAGCATACATAAAACTAGTACCATTTGTTTATGAACCTATAGAGTTAATCAACGGCACAAAGCAAGGTTTCCCCATGTCTCCCACCTTATTCACATTAGCTATTGAACCATTTGCCTCTTCAATTCGCTATAATACTAAAATAAAAGGTATTGAAATATATGGGCATTATAATTCCAAAATCATGCTATTTTCAGATGATGTACATCTTACTTAATCCACTTCAAAAGAATCTCTAAAAGAATTAGATACACAGGTTAAAAATTTGTATCTAAGTTTAGGTCTTCATTTTAACAAAACAAAATCAAATTTTATAATATTGAATAAAAATAATGAATTTCTAATAGAGGGAAACCATATAATTGGTGAACAAGTCTCTACTTTAAACTATTTAGGCATTGCCCTTGGTAAAATATAGAAGAAACTCGAGCTTTAAACTACAATAATATATTAAACGTCATGAAAGATTATGTAGTAAAGTGGAATAAAATGTATTTAACATTTGAAGACAGACTGCAATTAATAAAGATGATATTATTCCCCAAAATTTTATATATAGCCCAAGCCATTCCTATAATACCAGATAAACACCTTTTAAAAAAATAAACACACACCTATTAAAATTTCTTTGGTACCCTAATAGAAATAGAGTAGGTTTAACACGTCATATCAGACCATGGGAACAGGGTTAGATAAACTTTCCAGACATAGAAACCTACATTAAAGCTTCTATTTTTAGAATTATCATAAACTGGATAGATCCAAATTACTCATCCAATTGGAAAACTTTGCATACTATTATTTATTCAAATGGAAATATAATATTAAAAACTGTAATGTTAAATAATCAAATTAACAAACTATGGCATATTTTATGTGTTAGCATGCAATATAATCTAGTAAAACCTACTAATTTAAAATTTATAAATAACATTTTCAACACCTTTACAAAATTCATTAATACCAACACAGATATAAAACTTTGGATGGATCTATTATATCCTTTTAGCCCCATAAAAATGTCTTTAATAAGATACATAAGAATGTTTTTACCATATGGGAAACAAAGAATTTTACTTGTTGGCAGCACTGTATCAATAATCAGAAAGTTGTAGACAGTCAGTATATAATAAGTACATATGACATATCTCCTTCAGATTGGCTAGTACGTCAAAGTGTATTGATATATTTACAAGATCTATGCAGATAATTAATAATTCATTTTTCAAAAATAGACCTACATTTCTAAATTATCTGAATGAAATGTTATATAATAATCATAATTGGGAAAATATAACTTCAAATTTATATAAGATCATAATAAACTGTAAAGTCAAAACTGAACAAAGCTATTGGAATTCCATCACCAAAGGACATTCAATAAGTCTGTCCATGAACAGTAAAAATAATGTATTATATTCTATTAAATTAACCTGCAACATACAATTTTGGAGTATATACATCTTGAAATTTCTGCATAGAGCACTTTATACACCCAATAAACTAGCCAAATTTAGTTCTTCTAATAATACTATCTGTGTTGGAGATGTCTGCAAATGTGTAAAGCAGACTGGATACACATTTTTATGATTGTGTTAAAATCAAAAAAATTTGGGAAGATATCAGTAACTTTTTACAAGTATTGTAAAAAAAACTATTTGTATTCACAGATTCTTTTGTATTGTCTAAATCACTAATTTTACTAAATGTCAATGAAAACACAGAAATGAATAAAAACAACTTATATTTACTATGGACTACTCTAGCAGTTGCTAGGAAGTGTATCTCCAGAAAATGGAATTCCATCTCTGAACCATCATTTGAAGAATTCTTAAGATTATTGAATGAAACAGTGCTGATGGAAATTAAAGTCAAGGAACTAAGGATTACTCGTAAGTCATGGAGTAACAATCCATGGAAGAAGATAGTATCTCTTATTGAGACATTAAAAATGAACAGACTCTTCCTGAATGAGAGGGGAAAAAATAGGAAAATACCTGGCTATGTGGTCCACAAATTTGATCTAGATTGATTTATCTTATAACATATTTTCAGGCCAAATGTAAATAATGTATATAGTTTGTTATTCTGTTTTATTCTGTTGGATAAACACTAATTAAGCTATCTATCATTCTTGGAAGAAAAATTAATAAAAACTTTTTGAGTAAAAAAAAGAAGCTTATTATTTATTGATGAAGATTGATGAATTCCATTAAGAGATAAAATTAGTTAAACAAGTTCATAATTTACAGATGATGTTATGTCCTCTGTTGATGTTGAGAGGTTACTGTATGTTACTATTATAAGATAATTCAGATGGACATAAGGTGTTGATGATATTAGTATTTTAACTCCAGTGATCTGTTATAGTGAGGATATGATTTCTTAACTAAATCATTGCCCTGCTTGGATGCCTGTATTGAAATATTTCAACTTTATTTTGCTTTAGGGTATTTTGACTATGCATCTCCTTCTATATATTTCTGCATGCTAAAGATGTCTTAAGTTTGGATTTATGAAATGTATATTATTTGTTAAATTTGTCGATAGGGATATTCTTGTGAAAATAAAGGGGCAACTGAGTTGATGGGAGGGCTGTTTGCAATGGCTATCTTTCAATATTGTTATAAGTATACAGATTGCCTCTAAAAAAGGAATACAAGTTTTCTATTTACCATAATTAAATGAGCAGTATTCTGTTCTTGTATGTTATGGTGTTTGTGATGATGGTACTGCCAGCCATGCCAGGAGAAGTAGGGCAGTGGATGTATGACTTGTGCCAGCAGAGCTAGCTGGAATTTTGTAAATTATTGTATGCCATTTGTATATCAAACATATTTGTACATATGCTTGTGCTGAAAATGTATTTGTGAGGTCTGCTTGTATTAAAATGTATTAAAAGTGCACCCTGCTGAAATGAAAAAAATGTACATGTATTATTGCAACTGAATTAAATGTATATGTTTTAACAGATGATACTGGAACAGCAGCTGTTAACCAGCTAGCTTACTTAAAAAAATAAGGGAAATGTAAATGAGCTGTTAAACCATTAAAATGGTACCCCACAGTGCTGAATAAGACTGGAGATGGTGGATCTGGAAAAAGCCTTTGTTTATTAACTCGGTAAAAAGAGGGGTGGCCCCAGGCACTGCCATAAACATTTAAATGTGTATTGCAGCCATCTATGCTAAATTCCTGTCTCAGCTTTAAAGGGGGATACTGTGAGAACCTAGAGAAAGGTGACCAATGAGGTCATTCTGCAAGTCATCTTGCATATTATATTTTACAGGGAGCAATCTCTGAGTATTGAGTATTCTGCTTTGGGGAACCTGACTAGAAAGACTGCTCAGGTATTTTAATGTGCCTTGCTCTATCAAGTAAGTTATTAGGGAATATTAATTCTCCTAGATTCAGTCAGGAATACAGTGAAGCTTAGTTTAGATATTTTTTTTTTATTTGTCTGAGTCTGTCCATCAATGTTCTTTTCAATATTTCCTGTGATTTCAACTCTGTGGTTTACTGTATTTGTGCTCTATTATTTGTTATTAAATATATTTAAATGTTTTTCTTGTGGTATTTAACCTTTGAGAGTGTTTCTATTTATTTGGTGACTCTGTGTGGGCCACTCCATAAGGCCTAGCTGTCTTGGTCAACTACTACCATTTGTATTAGTATTAATATTACACAGTATAATTGGACACCCTTTCTTAAGGGACTAGGAGCAGCTGATTGTGGAGGTCTGGTGGCAGTGATAACTACCTTATACTCTGGGAAGAAGGAAGCGCAGCAGGTAAATCTGTGCAATCTTTTCCCAGGTGTGTGTGTGTGTGTGTGTGTGTGTGTGTGTGTGTGTGTGTGTGTGTGTGTGTGTGAAAAATCAAATCTCTCAGTGTGTGTGTGAATGTGTCATCTACTTGGGACAGGGACATGAAGCACTGGGTTTGCAGAGAGGGTGCTGGAGGACTTGGCTCAGACACCTGGCAGAGGACCTAACCCTACAGCTGTACCAGTGGGGAGTCTTATTGGGGACCTGAAGGGAGACAGATATAGAGAAATCCAGACCCCAGGCTAAGTGTGTTCCCTGTGTGTTGTTAAGGGAAATTGTGCTTGATGCAGAGAGGTCTGCATCTGGAAATACTGAGAGCATCCATTTGTATTCCAAGTGCACGTCCCTCTCCAGTGTCAGTGGTGAGGATTCAGGCTCCTTAATTACTGGCCCAGTGTGAAGACATCACAGTGTTAATACCCACAGTGATATTCCTTAGTTATAATGGTTTATTGTAAAGTATTTGTGTTAAGGCTATGCCCATGGATTACCAGATTTATATCAAATCTCAACAGTGACAAAGTTATTTGGATAACACAGGTTGAATCCATCAAGTATATATTTAAAAATAATAATGATTAAGCTTAGATTACTTATGTTGCAATTATAAGTGCTGAAATTGCTTTAGATGGTTGCTAGATTTTAGACAGTTGTCTGTATTAGATAGGTATGTCAGTTTCTGTAATGTAACTGCTGTCTTTTCAACGATAACAGCTTTTGAGCAGGTCTTTATTTTCATAAATGTGTAAATTTCTGTTATCAGTGTAAGAGAAGTGTATTGATAGTGTGTAATGCTGACTTGACTGCAGGATGAATGTGCTAAAATGCTGCACTTCAATTTCGATTGCATACAGTTAAGGAGAGGATATACCAGTAAAACCTTATATATTTCTATGTTATATCATTTTAAGACTGGATTGTGAAACTTTGTTCTTATTTTTGTATGCTTTGAGTTGAAAAGATGTGAAAAAAATAACACCAGCAGCCTTTTCTATGGATTGTGTAAAAAGCTCTTTTAGGGTCTGAGATCCCATGCATAAAGTTCAGGTTAGAATCAAAGCACCAGTAAAACAAAAACCTCAGTAGCACTTCAGTATCTTTAACTGTGTTATGTTGCATGCAGGAGGAAATGCCTTTGGACAAACAACTTATACACACACACACACACACACACACACACACACACACACACACACACAAAACAAACATACATACACACACAGTATCAGCAAATATACCAAATCACATATAAACTGCATTGAAATGCTAATAGGGCTCAATAAAAGATTTCATATTTTTGCAAGGTCGAAAAAGGTAAATCAGATGATTTGCTCTGCCTTATAGTCATCTGACACAAGAATCAGCAATCTGTGTTTGTGATTTTGTACGTGTATGTGTTAGCAGGGACTGGTACCAAATTCAAAGGCTGAGTAATTGCATAATTTTCATTAGATTAAACCTTGTCCCAGTAAGGCTTTAAATTAAAGACAGTTTTTCTATAAACTAAATCTCCCAAATATATAGGAAGAAATCTGTAATGTTTCTACAAGTTGAACCTCACAAGTATAAAGGCAGGAAACTCTAATGTATCTGTGAGCTGAATCCTTCCATGGCTACAGGCAGAAAGTGTTTCTATAAGCTGGATCTCGCAATTATACAGGCATAAAACTCTAGTGTTTCTATAATCTGAATCCCTCCGCATATACAGGCATAAAACTTTTCTATAAGCTAAATCTCCCAAGTATTCAGGCAGAAAACTCTAGTGTTTCTACAAGCTGAATCCTCCAAGAATAAAAGTAGAAAACTCACTAAGTGTTTGGTGAATTATTGAAACTTCTCTGACAAAGCTCTTGAATGTGGTAAAGGCTTGGGCTCAGTAAACTACTTTCACTAGTCAAAAGTATATGTAAAAACTGTGTTTTGGTTGTAAAATCTTATTATACTACACTGGCAGACAGCACAGGGAAGCAACTGCCTTTTTTTAAACACCTTTATTAAATTAGCACTTAAAAAATAAGTGCGCTCATATTTTATATCTTTTCCTACCGAATACTCTGTCAGAAATGTTGGGGGAGTAAATGGCTGTAACTAAAGAAATGATTCTTTTGAGGTGGAATACAGGATCTGAGTTGCCTGGACAAAGAAAGGTCTTATTAATATTAATACTATTGGCTACCAAAATAGTAATTACTAGAAAATGGAAATCAAAATCTATAAATGAAGTATTGAACATTGTTAAAGAGATAAAAGAGCTGAAGTGGGGTATTTATAGAAAATGGAAGAAACAAATTACATAAAAATAAATAAATAGAATTTGTGAGAATACGTGCAGAATAATATTTAGGAGTGAGGTTTAAAATAAAGCAGAAACTGAGCAATTTATGTAATGTTAGAATGAATGATAGCTGTTATAAAGAAAGAAAACATATATGTAATATATAATGCATGGAAAATGTTAATTTAGTTTGTTTACTTTAATCCTGAGGTAAAGCCTTTGGGAAAGCAAGCATCCCTCACATTTCTGATTCTGATGAGAAGTGTTAGTGGTATACCTAGGTAACACATGCAGTTTGTCCACTATTCAGAGTCCTGCAGAAGGGAAAAGAGGCCAGAATGGTAGGGACATATATTGTATACGAGTACAGGAAACATGCTTCCAAAGCTGACACTACTTTGGAATTCAGATGTTAGGATTTTAGTGTGGGATACACCCGAAGTGTATAAGACAATTCAGAGAGAGAGAGAGAGAGATCCTGTGTAAATGATAATCTCCTATATAGATAGTGAAAAGTACAGGAGAAGTTAATGAAATCAGTGACATTTAAAGAGGGAAAGTTCCTGCCTAAGGGATGCTGTGTCCAACTTGAATATTTCAAGCAGAGAGAATTCTACAGTACCACAAATATTTCCTACAACTGCAATCAATATTTTAGACTGAAGAGAAGCAAATCCATTTTTATTTCAGGTCTCATGCAGCTCAGGGTTCTGGAGCAGGGACTGAAGTATATCCCAACACGCAATGGCACAAACCTGGAACTGGTCTCAGATCAAATGGCAGTCCACTCCAATCTAGTGGTGTAAACCTTGGTTCTAGATGATTGCCACTGTTGAAGTGACACCTGAACCCATGTACAAAAATAGAAAAAGGAGTTGTGGATGAATGGATGGATGGATGGATGGATGGATGAATGGATGGATGGATGGATGGATGGATGGATTCAGATGTTCTTCTCTGCTTAGACAGCCCTCTGTCTTTCTTAAGTTCTGCAGTAAAGCACCTCTCCTTATGAAATATCTGACTGAGCAATTTTAAAGAATCTATGGTAATATTTATCTTTTGATTTTTAAAATATATGCACCATTTATTTGATTTTAAACAGATGCAGAAAATTAAAAAAGCAGCAGAAAATTGTTGTTCCCTTTTGGAAGATTGACTTTACATTGACTTGGATTAGGAACCAAGAAGACAGTTAATTGCAAAACAGTATCACTAATTTCCCTTGTTATTTATTACTTATAAAAATAAGTTAAACCCGTTTTTATACAACAAAAATTTAATAATATACATAGAAATTTTTTTCTATGTTCCTTTTTAGCTCCTACAAAATGCAATCATATGCATGCTGAAATTATTTCTTTGTAAAGACAACAGTAAATGTTAATTTCTCACAGCTAATTTGAATCAAAAGATGGCTGTACAGCAAAATATAGTGAAGGTACACAGTGCAAAAATTCCTAGCAATTAAAAGATGAACTCAAAATCAACAGCAAGTATACTGAGTTACCAGAATGGATATCATTGTCAAAATATCTGATAAATGCTACTTTCATTCTTTTCCTTATAAAAATACGATAAAATAAGCACTTGAAACTCTACTGTTCTGCAGCTTATGTCATCAGTAAATGCTTACCTGATCTATACTATAAAATATGACTGTACTTTATGGCAGTCATCAGTTAATGCAGTGTACTTAATGAATGGCCTTTTCATGTGTTCTTTGTAAACTACATCAAACAGAAAAATATGTGTGGAAATATTAAAAATATTTATACTGAAGCAGACATGATCATTTAGGAAAAGCTGGTGAACTCCCATTATTTACAGTAACTATAGAGTCATGCACAGCATTTGTAGAAAGAAACTGAACATATTTTTTAAAGTGAATACCATTCCAGTGGAAAAGCATTTAATGATGTTATTGAATGTATTAGGTGTTTCCACTTACGGGCTACTTTAAAACTTGATTGAATCACTGAAACCAAAGGATAAAAATTGCAAACATATGACTGAAATGGTAATATTTAATCACTACATCCAAAAGACAAAGTTGACTGACTCAGTATGCTAAAAAAGTTGAAACAATTTGCAGTGAACTGTGATCCTAAAACAGATTAGGATGAGGCACCATGAAGGGTATTCATTAGTCATATTTGCAGTGAAACACATCAGAAACAGTTGCTATTTTAATCAAATTTATTTCAGATGCTTTTGAGATTCCCTTTTTATGGAAGTGGTACATATATGCAGAACTTGAGGAAGCATAAGATACTTCATGACCCATGTTAATAAAGTCAAAAGTCTCTAAATGAGAAATTTAAAAAGTTTAGTTATCACTGCAATGATTTTGTGAAGCTTATACCATAGAAAACTGCACTCCCATGTTAAAAGTCAAAGCTTTTGTGAGAGGAGTAGGAGGCTCACATCTACAGAAGTACAATTGTTAGTATCTTTACTGTTAAATGATAAAGAAAAGGAATGGAATGGTGTAGTGGCTGTGGGGTCTGTCATTTCAGAGAAGCTATTTCATTCTATGTTTATAAAGATGTAATCACAAGCTGCAATTGTTATGCTTAAAATATGCAGATGGTTAGCTAGATTATAGCTACAATGTATTATGGGAAACAAAATGAATAATTGCAATTATGGTACGTGTGGTATCATACCAGGATATGCGAGATACTGCAAGGACTGCTTATGCTACACATTAGATACCACCATCCTTGTGGAAATTAGAAGGCAAGAAGAGTACAGTAATCATCACCTGGGCAGATGAGGCAGTACAGTGACAGGTGACTGTGGTACTGGCATATAGGGTTGGGTGAAGGGAAAAGTTCCACCACTGATTTGATGGAACTGATTGCAAAATAAATACAAAAAAACTGAGAGCTAATGTCATTTGAGGTGCTTGCTGAAATGTTTTGAGAGGAGTTAAGCTCACGTTATCCTGTTAAAGTCCAAGTACTGTCTAATTTAAATGCTTCAACAAAGTTTTGTAAATCATTCCCTACCATCGGCAATGACTGAAAGAGCTGGCAAAGATTAAAGAAAGTTAATTTAGCTAGTCTAGTGAAGCATAGTGAATAGCCTTTCCTAATTACAAAAAAGAGCATTGTTTTTATTTATTTTTGTGGTGATTACATAGTAACTATATAACCAAACTCTATTTGCTTACTGTGTCACTCAAAGCAAGTCATTTAACTAGTGCTGCAGGGCAGTTCAGAAATTGAGTTAGGCACCTCTATGGTCCTCTGGACTGCATACCTCGTAACTGCCTATGAACTTATAAGCTGCTGATTTTACCACAGAATTTATTCCCTAAGGAGTCTTGAAGGGAACCGCTTCTAACCTTTGAACTGTCTGTGTGAAGACTTTGTTGGAGAAGCCTTTAGATTTAAATCTATGTACCTATAAGGGACTCCAAGTTAAAATTCCAAGGTCATGTAATTTCTCTATGTATCAGGTATATATATATATATATATATATATATATATATATATATATATATATATATAGTTATTTATTTGGTTATTTACTGTATTTTGATGAGTGGATAAATCCATCTGTATTTCTTATTCAGCAGAGCAAGTAACCTAAAAATATAATATATGTCACCCAACCAGCCAGCTATCCATCCATTTTCACCATCAATATTCTCCAATTCTGGATCATACTGAGTCTGAGTCTACCTGTTAAGCAATGGTAATAAGACAGGAAAAAAATCTGGATTTATTTATTACATTTTTAGGTTACTTGCTCTGCTGAATAAGTAATACAGATGGACACCACACCAAACAGTTAAAGTTCTGAATTTTAAAAAGAAATAAAATTACAGATGGTATTAGTCAAACAGTTTTTGTAAAATTAATGGCAGGGTAGTTAAATAAATTAAAAAATACTGAAATCAAAGTTAAAAAAATATGTAAGCTCATAAAATAATGTCTATTTATGTAGTATAAATGCACAGTTATGCAAATCACAAATACTTATAATTCTAAATGTTTTATAACTGCATTTTACTATTAAATTGCAAGAGTATTAACAGATAATTAAAGGAAAAATGCTAAAAGAGTTAACTATGGTCTACTGAGTCTGAAATGTGAGCTCAGACCTTCTTAGACTAGATGAATAGTTACAGGAAATGTTGGAAAGATAAAATACAAAACAAGACTGATTGCCAGACAAGTGGTTTGAGTTTTTCTAAAACTTAATTGTTAAATGTTTACATCCAATACAGTTTGGTAATTGTAATAAAACATCACTATTGTGCATATATGTCACTGATAATCAATTTGCAAGTAAAGGTTAAAAGTAAAAAACCTCAAGTACATCAAGTATAGCCACAGATGGGCTATAGTATACATACAGTTCAAATAAAGTATACAGGAGGGTACCAATAACAACTAGTAGTAGTAGACAGCAAAGGCAACAGAAAATATATTCTGTCATTGAAAACAGCCAAAACAAAATGATCAGATCAGACAAAGGTCTATAGTTTAACAACCTAATAAAGCAAATGTATAACCAAAGTGTTGGGCTGACATACATTATAAAGCAAATAAACAACACTGCAGTACTACAGGGGGAGGGGTACTTTCTCAGTTTTACACTGATTGTGTGAGCAGTATTGCAAAAGGGTCTAAAATAAAGTTACAGGAAGAAATAATATCTCATTCCTGCTTGACAATACTCTTTCAGGGGGAGGGTAAAACAGGCATTAGTGAATTAAAAATACTGGTAAACAGATTAAATCTGACAGGATAAAATTATTTACAAGTTGTTAATAGCTATCATTCTACTTATTATTGTATTGTTTAGTATTAAATTGTATTTATAACCTGTTAAATTGTAAAGCTATACAAGAGATGGTTAAAAGTATTTATAACCTGTTAAACTGTAAAGCTATACAAGCAATGGCTTAAAATTGTTTTATTAAAGCTATACAAGAGAGAGTAAAAATATGTAAAAATTGAGCAAGAATGGTCACTATTTTTTAATATGTTTTTGGCAAGACAATGTTGGTATGCAAAAAGTATGAATGTTTCTAATTGTTGGGTATGTAGTTGCTTGTGGTGGCAATTCCACTAGATACTTCTAAAGAGCCATAAGAATTTTCCAAGATTTTGCTTGATGTTAATGTTGCTAAATTTGTAAGATTAGACTAAATGTACATTACAGTCTTTGTATGTACAAATACAAAAGAATTCAGTACAAATTAAATTAATGTCTAGCAATGAATATGTGTGGAGAACCATGTTTAAATAAATGGGTCCAGGGTACCTACTAGATTGAAATGCATGAGTAGCAAACAGTCTGTGTAAATACATATTGTACAGGATACATTGTAATAAGTTCAAAAATAATTTGTCAAGTTGTAATTTTATTACTATCTATGCTAGTATTGGTTACCCCAGTTAGAGGAAAATATTAAAATATTGTATTCATATAGCTAATGGACTAATATGTACATAGCATTTGTTAGTGTATACATCATGTTTTTTTTTTAAATCCTCAAGTATTAAATATACTGAAATAATTGCATTCAAATATTTATTATCTAAGACCAGTTCAGTACTTTACCAAGGTGTTAATGGGCAGTTTAGAGACATGACCACAATGTTATGGTTAAAATGATATTAAAACTGTATATTTTCAGCAGTGTGTATAAACATTTGCAGTAGCACATAGTTTTTGTCTGTTATAGATATCAGTCTATCTCTAATCTTTTGGTGTAAAATGATTAATAATTCAACAGTTGCAAAGAATTAATGGAACAGTTCTAAGTCATAAATTAAATTCTGTGATTGCAAAAGAATAAATTAATCAAGTTAAAACTAAAGCAGACACAGCTCATAACTGATAAAATATTTTCACAAAATGGTCTGCAAAAGAAAAAGTTGTTAAATACATTCAGTTTTAGTAGTAATACTTGATATCATTGTATTAACTATGTAAAATTGCATTTTGACTTGTATCAAAAGAAGACTAAATGTTTTGTTTCCTATAAGTACATTTTAAAATAAAAAGAGGGAATTGTTAGAGTGTATTTAACAGTGAGTAAAAGGCTGAAAGTAATTCTGTTACAAATATGCAAAATAAATAAGGAATAAAATAAAGCTTTCTTAAATGTAGAAATAGAGTTTAGCAATATGTGATTAGCATTCATACTAAATTACTGCGGTCTGGGAAATAAGGAATTTGCTTAATGGACATGTTTTCCTACAGAATCATTATGCATTTCACACTGGCACCAAGAAAGCTGACCACTTACAGACTTAGCAAAAATATAAAAAAACAGAATGTATGCATTTCACATTGTCAGTAAGAAAGTTAACCTGCTTCTGTAAAGAATAGATAACAGGAAAACAATCTGTACAGGTTTCTATCATATGACACTGTTAAGCAAGGAAGTTTGAATGGATAAAGACAATATCAGCATTACAGGATGAAAACATATTTTTCTGCAAAACCAGCAAAAAGATGTTCTCATACAAAGTCCAAAATAGAATACCAAGAGCAAAACAGGATTTGAACTGCGTGACTAAACTGTATGTAAGAACTGTAAATCAAATTATGTTAGAGATAAAGGTGTTTGTGTAGAAACGCACTTGTTCTTAGGGAATATTGTATCTCTCACATCATCCATGCTGTTTGAGAAGTAATGTAGAATAGTACCTGAAGCTGCAACAGTAGTTTGTGTGATTTGTTATAAAAGTTGTTTTTATTGGTTACTGCTCAAAGTTTTGGTGCTGCATCAGTGTACACTCTGCAAGTTTCTGTGGGTAACAGACTATGATAACTAGACTTTGATTTCAGCAGAATCCAGCCAGCAAGACCTAGTGTCTTAAGAAGAGTTTGGATCAATCACAGTAAGCAGCACCATATTAATTAATTTTTCAGAGATCACAAGGAAAACCATGCAAACACATGCAGAAAATATAAACTCTGCCCTGGAAGCACCTCAGCTGAGAACCAAACAAGAGAATCAGGCAACAAAAATAGAAAGTACATCCTAAAGGATAATGCATGATTCAGAGTTCCACTTATAGCACATCCTATGCAGAGAAATCAACAGATTTATACCCTCTAGCTTGCAAGAGCAATATGTACTACCACTGCCTTTCAACTGTATGATCAGGGGTTCAGTCCTGATCACCTAACTCATTCATTTGTTAAGTGAACTGATTTAGATAGACAATGCTCAGCCAAAATCCCCAAAATATAAAAAAGAACAAGCAGTGCAAACAGCTGAATCTATATGATTAGATCAAGAGAAGGTAAAAAGCAATGACATTTGGTCACAAGAGCATACGATCATTGTAAGGCCTAGTAAATAGATTACAGTCTCTTGCATTTTAAAATATAATGGAGAATATGTGTTTTGACGGAGTTCATAAGCTCTTCACTTATCTTTGATGGTTTTGTAAGGTACAGAAAACGTCCTTCCAAAACAACATTATTACATTTAGTACATTTTTAAATGAACACATTTAAAGAAATGCAACTAACTTTTTGGTCTCAATTCATGAATAAATAAAAAAATCAGTCCATTAGATTATATTTTTAAAAATTTAACTTAGATACTGAAATGTGGCTTACTATACAAAACTGCAGACTTGCTATGGAAAGAAGAGTATCTTTAATGCATTCAACAATTAAAAAAAGATTACCAAATTTATAGAATATTTGATATTCTCAATACAAAAAGATGCACCAGATAAAGGTTATTTATCTAAAATGTACAAAGTAATCAAAACTAAAACAGAATTTTATAATGAGAAGTACTTGGAATATTTTGTAACTATCAGTAATTATTACCCAAGTGATAGCGAGAAAATAATTATTCTTACTTCTTCTTCACTCACCTCACATCTTTGAGGTGGAAACTATTTTCTTGGAGATTTCTAAACAAGGTATTCATTACTCCACATGAAATGCAGATTATTTATAAAAAAAAAAAAAAAAAATAGTTGCTGGAGATGCAAATCAGATGCTGTGGCGAATTGGCAACTTATGGTTTATGACTGTGATATAATTAGACCCTTTTGGAATGTTAACATTTTCTTACAGGCTCTATTTACTGATAATTTCAATCTAAGCAAATCATTCATTTTATTTAATGTACCAGTACCCAACTGTGTTAAGAGTTGACTATTCGCTTCTATGAACTATTCTTACAATAGCAAGAAAAGTAAAAATGAAAAATTGGAAAAATACACCCACACTAACTATGAAGGAATTCTACAATATCACAGTTCAAACATGCCAGATGGAGATATTAACTATTAAAGGAAAAAAAAACACTAGAATAACAACTTCCTTAACTTTATAGATGAAACTGAAAGATTATTAAACAAGTGGTTATTTAATCATTTATCGCTAAAATAATAGTTAACTAGGTGATTTGTTTCAAGTTTGAATTGTAGACACCTTGTATATAGTTGCTATGTTGTTTGTTTTGATATTAATGTTATTCATTGATGATTTTATGTGCCAATGCAATTTCTATATAAAATTGATGTGATATATTGGTTATTAAACTTAATCAATAAAAAAAAACTTCCTTCCACTTGATAAAAACATGCTGCACAGGCTGATTGGCTACTCTAAATTGTCCCTAGCTTTGTATTTTGAAGCTCAGTGTCCCAGTAAAAAAACCTTTGCCTCAGTTGTATTTTCCTAGATTTCCAAAGTTAAATAAAGAAGAAAAAAATACATAATGAATGAATTAATTAATTGATTAAACAGAAATCATGCAAAATAATAATAATTTTATTAATTAATTAATCGATTAATTAATTAATTAAACAATAATCATGCAAAATAATGCTTCATAAAGGAGAAAATATTATGCATTCTAGTGAATTAAACTGACTGTAAAGATGTTCTATAAGGAAATGGATAAAGTTAATGGATTTTGGGGTGCAAGCAGGGAGGAAGGGGGAATTAGTCATACGCATTTAACACAACAATCAGCACAAAAGGTAGCAGTGATACAGCAGCTTTTTAAATGCTGGGAGGTAGAAAGTGGTGTACAATCTGTTTTCAAGATATTATTTCATCAGAAGCTATACCATCCATATTTCTGATGACTGCATAGCACATCCAGCTGTTGACACTCTGCTTAACATTAATGTCATGCAGTCCTGGAGGTTGCTAGGCTAGTCCTTAAATTAACTATTCAGGGGGGGGGAGTGCTTTACAGGGATATTTCCATCTACCTACACTGTCTGCAGACCTAGCTACTCTGATGTCAGTCTTTTCTGATTAATGTAGTACTCCTGAAGGAAATATACATAGAATAATACCACCAGACACTAGCCAAGCTATGAGCAGAGAAATAGCAGCCTGAAGCTTCCAGACAGGAATGAAGTACTTACTTAGCTTACCAGGAGCAATGTGACCATGAGGCGCAACATTCATGTCTTGACCTGAGCAGAACCCTCAGTGTCTTATGGAAGCAAATGTCATTAGCATCATGTTTGCTAAATATGGTAAGGATTTCCATCAACAGCAGACAGGATTTTTTCTACAAAGAGCACAATTTTCATCTTTTTGGAAATTAAAAATACAATGCAATGTAGTCTGAGTCAGTGGTACAGAGAAAGGGCACTTCACATTCTTCAATAAAGCTATCATGGATCAGCCAGCCAGGAAATGTGATGAAACAACTAGTAGCTTTCTCTCCTATTCGAAGAGATGGTGGCAACCAGCAAAAATGTCTAGTAAAGGTCATTGAAACAGCAGGTATGTGGGACTACCTAACCTATCAGAATTGATGGTTTCATTGACCTGCATGTGCGCTTTAGTGCAACATCAAAGCTGCCCAAATACATTTCACATGTTGTCTGATGGGGATAACAGACAGCTAGTGAAGTAATAAAAATGTCTTCCAAGTAGCATTGGATTCTATATGATGTTCCCCCAGCAGAAGGACTGCTGAAGAGAAAGGAAGAGGAGAACTGTCAAGAACCAGGGGAACATAAAAAATAGGTCCTTCTTCAGTGCCAGCTATCCAGTCAATTGAAATTTGATTGAAACGGTTCTTAAATTTGCGTAATAATGAGACCAGAAAAGACCAACGCTACATGATCTATATGTTGAATTCATTCTAATCTACATTTCCATATGCATAAGCTGGTGAAAGCCAGGAAAGTTACAATATTCCCATATAGTGTTGAATAGAAAGAGTACTAGAATGTCTCCACATGCTGTTGAATAGACAGCAGGACAGTGTCTCCATATTTTGCTTATGAATACAGAGAATGTTACAATTTTGCCAAATCTGAAGAATTCAGCAGTATTTCATTATGTTAATGAGAATTACCAAAAATGTCACAATGATTCCACATAGCTGCTAAATACAAAGCATGCCACAATTCCTCCATACATTGCTGATGAAGTCTGAGAATGTCATGATCCCTTTATATGCTCTTGTTGACTATGAAGAGTGGCAGAATGTCTCTGTATGTTGTTGCTGGCTGTAAAGAGTACAAAAATGCCTCCAGCAGTTGTTTTGCCTGTACCAAATGCTCACATGCACACTAATACCTATGGCCAATTTTAGAGTCGCCAGTCCATGTACTGCATGTCTTTGGAATGTGGAAGGACAACTTAGCACCCAGAGGAAACTCATGCAAACACAAGGATATGCAGACTCCGCACAGAAGGCACCACTGATTAAACCATATGTAAAGTTATAATTCTTGATAATTTCCATGGTCAAGTTTTGTTCTCAGCCAAAGACCTACTAATCAGCCACATAACTGGTAAGAATATGTATCTAGGTGTGTGAAGATAGGTAGAATCCCATTTGGAAAGGAAGGCTATGTTTTTCCCCTTTCTAGAGCCTGCACCTAAATGATTTTTCAATTCTTTGTTTGAAGGTCAGAAGGAAGGAATATTATTATCTTCTTGGAGTTGTCCAGGTCCAGGCAAATTAGGAGCAGTTGGCTAACAGAAGTAATCATCATGTTCTTCTGTCGTCTACACTGAGGAATCTGCTGAATCATTCAGTTCCTTTCTAATGAGATATTTTATAAGAAGCCAGTATAGTCTGCTCCACAAGTTATTTATTTTTTTTATTTTTTTCTTGTATGCTTTCCAGGCAAGGCCTATCTTTATAAGATGCACTTTTTGAATATTTTGTTTGCATACTTGTATAAAAGTCAGTGATTTCTAGAAGTATTATACAAATGCTGGCATTATCACCTCAAGATAGAACTAGTGAAATGTAATGGAAATGTTAGAAAAACAGGCAAGTGACATTACAACTCAAATGCATGTCCCCAAATTATTACAATACCAAATAAATTAAGTTTACTAGACATGATTCAATCTGAGAGTTCTTCAGGGAGCTACCCAGAGCATGATCACTTACTGATTTTAATAAACTACACTAGATAATATGAAAGTACAATCCAATGTGAAAAACAAAGCAGGGAACTCATAATATATTGATAGAGCCCAGCTAAGAGAAAATAAAAATATAGGTTAACACTGAGTGAAAATAGATAATTTTGTAAAGTGATAGACCCAAGGATTCACATATCAGGGAGCAGGCGATGAAGCAGAGTACACAGGAAGATGTTCTGGAACTTTCTAAAAAATACTTACTAGAAACAAAGAAAAAGGGAATGCTAAGTAGAGAGAAAAAATTATCTAGGAAGATCTGCTTGATTTAATAGAGATGTATAGGCATACTAAGATAGATGTAAGATTACAGAAAGAAGATAAGACCCAAAATGCTAGAAGATTGGTAAAACAGATGAACACAGTAATCAGAACTATTATGAGAATTTCGCATGCTATAATATAAATAAATAGGCTATATTACTGTGCACCAAAACTAATAACACATAAAGTGTTACCACAACATAGAGTAATAAAGGAAAGGAAGGGAACAAGTAAAATGCCACCACGGAAAATATGAATAGAGAAAACTATACACCAATTAAGACAAGAAGTAACATTGTTAGAAGAATATAGGAAAGGGAACAGATCATGAAACATACTTAAAAAGATAGACATGGTGATAGAAATGTACAGTATCAAAACAGACCAGGATCTAGGACACACTTTTGCCAATAATAAACCAAAAATATCAGCACAAACAGAAAAAATAGAAAATTTGCAAATAATATAAAGGAAAAGTACACAATTTATTGATGACCCAAAAAAGGTTTTATTGAGGACTGGGAAACAATGTAAAAGGAGTAGAAACACCACCAATAAAAAAAGAAATAGACACATTTTTGAAGAAACATTTATGAAGACACTGTTGATCATAAAAAGATGCTGATTTTAGAGAACAATTAAAAAAAAAAACAGCCAGGGATTTCTGATGTACAGGATATGAAATAGGATGAAGTAACATCCAAAGAAACTGAGACAAAATTAAGGAAAGCTCTTAAATGGAAAGCCCCAGGCCCAGATGCATTTCTTCTAACTTCTGGCTAAAGATATTAACATATTTACACAAAGATTTAGCCCTGAATAAATATTACTTATATCCACATCCCGAGCTGACACCAACCAACAATAACAAAAGGAAAAGTGATCCTCCTCCATAAGAGTGAACCTACAAGCCATCCTAAAAACTATAGACCAATAACTTGCTTTCCAACAATATACACATTATATACTGGAACTAATGCAGAGAGAGTTTATAGTGATTTAGAATAAGAGTTAAATTATAGCAATAAAACAAAATGGTAACAAAAGAAAGTCATGTGGAACAAAGGATAATTTGTTGCTAAATACAGGCATAATAGAGAACCATAAAAAGGGAAATAATCTAAGCATGGCATGGATAGATTATAAAAAAGCATTTGACAGCATGCCACATTCACGGATAAAGGAATGCTTACAGATGTGTGAGCTACAACATACATTAATCAATTACATTACAGTAGCCATGAAACAGTGGCAAACCACTTTGCAGGTGAACCATGACAAAGGGCAAATTATTGTCCCAGCAATAAAAATAGAGGATATTCCATTGTGATTCTTTGTCATCATTGCATTTTTGTCTTGCCCTTAACATATTACGCTGTTTACTTAACAGGTTAGGCTATGGTTGCAATTTGGCTCCCAGAACCCAACTTTGTTTAAAGACTTTTCATGTATGTAAAGGGTTAAAATAAAACTGCATATGTCCTGGAAGGTTAGTGTATGTGTGTCCTAGAAGGTTAATGTATATATTTGGAACTGCATAAGTGGAAACATGAAAAAGTATAGATTGTTAAGTTTCATTTCCTGAGCCTGAGGCAGCATTCTTTGTAAATCACATGGTAAAAATAAACTTATTCCATACTAGGATAAAACGTAGATAAGAAGTTGCAGATCTATTTTTTACTAAAACTGGTGTATTTCTATGTGATATTTACTAATAGTCTGAAAAAATAAACTGTATTATAAACTGTATTAGTTTATATTTTTCTATTGGATGTTAGCTGTGGTATGATTGATGGAGTTTACTACTTTGTTAAAGTTTTCCTTTAAAAGATCATAAATTCTTTTGTTCAAGGAAACATGACTTCCTGAGTACTGTCTCCCATGTGTGTAATTTCTTTTAATCAGTTATATCTTAATCTGCCAGTGACTAAAATTGATCTTATTATGGAAAACCTTAACATATACTTTTTGTGTTTATCAGTTATAGTTCATTAAATGATGAGTTGAAAGCACAACAGCAAATGTTTAAAACTTTCTCGGGTGATACAAGAATGCCATTTGATCTTGATGAATGCACAAAAGCAATATTTAAAATGGAAAGAAGGAGCACCAAGAAAATATCAGTCTGGGACAGGAATGTGATCGGGACAGAGTGCATAAATATTTGGCATTCGATGAAGGATTGGCAATAACACATGAACAAATGAGAATAAAACTCAGTTGCTAATATTTTCAGAAACTAAACCTAATATTGAAAGTTACGTTGACATCTAGGAATAAAATCCAAGATATAAACCAGTTTGGTCTTCCTGTTCTAACTTACAGTTTTGGCATGATTGACTGGCCCCAAAACGTACTGGATCACTCGGACAAGAAAACATGAAAAATGCTTCACACTTATCAAATGATAACGTGTACCCTAGCTAACATGTATTTCTTATAATAACATCATAGATACAATAGCACGAGATACATTTAGGTTGCATGGCTTGGCTTATAAAGACCTCAGTAACCGTTAGCCTAGCACAAACTATGAACCTATGATTTATATAAATCAGCATTTACCAAGATTATATATTCCTTGCTCTGAAGGTGGTATGGGCCTCCTTGAAATTGATAATGTTTATAGATATGCAATCAAGGGACTGCATTTGTATCTGCTGACCCCCCCCCCCCCACCAGAGCCAAACATACTGAAAGTTTTAAAACATGAGGACATCTTTGCTTACAATAACAGAAATATTTTGGTATCAAGCCTGTTTACTGAAAGGCACAATAATAAGGCAAGACTGTTGCAATGTGTATTGTATAAACAGTGCAATATATAAGCATTGGAAACATAAACCACAAAGCATTATAGAGAATGATGAAGTTTATATCACATGGAATCATCCATTAACAACAGTACAAAAAACAGATGTCAGAAAGATGGATATAGTAGTCCATGAAAAAAAAGACAAAAGTAGCATTGACAACTGAAATCGCTATACCCAGTGATATAAACAGAGTCATAAAGTGCCAAGATTTACAGGCAGCAGCAAACGCAATGTAGAAAAAAGATACCCAATAGTAGTAGTAGGTGCAATGGGTCTAATAACAAAGAATCTACAGTCATACTTAAGTAGCCTATCAATACATGTAACGCCTTATGAACTAGAGAAAGAAATATTTCTGGACTTTGCAGGTGTTGAGAAAAAATCAAAGACTGAAACAATACTAATTTCATGAAGTTTAGTTATACTCAGTCTTAGGAATGGGGTCCATGGTATTAGAAACCCAAAATACTTGCAGAAATTAAAAGCAGGGAAAGTATCCAATGAAGATACAGCCTATGTTCTGATATTATTAATATAACAGGAATAAGCATACAACATCTTAAAAGACAACAAAAAGTGTGAAATGCTTAAAAATAGAAAGCAAACAGTAATTAATAAGCCCAAAAATTGCAGTAGTAGCAACTTTGTTTAAAGGAAACACAATGTTAAGCACCCAACTTATTAAGAGGTTAATGGTTACCACTAAGTATTTACAATAGAACAATAGGAGACAACAAAACATATCTATTTTAAAATGACAGTGTGGATTGAAGAGATAAATGCAAGGATGACTGACTAAGGTAGAAATCAGTGTAAAAGTCTGCAGTGATTTGTAAGCTCTCAGAATTTAAAAGATTGGAAATTGGTGCATATATCCCTCTTAAGAAAGATATTGGTTTATATAACCTGTAATATTTACTAAAGACTCATTGAAGCATATTGAAGGGGAGGGTGATATGGAGGGTCTGAAACTT
This sequence comes from Protopterus annectens, assembly GCF_019279795.1. NCBI lineage: Eukaryota > Metazoa > Chordata > Ceratodontiformes > Protopteridae > Protopterus > Protopterus annectens. The sequence goes on from NC_056746.1 coordinate 475,791,226, forward strand.
CCTATGTTGCTAAGAGTTAAGTCAATGATATTGGACATAATAAATTTCTCTTTAACTGCCTTATTTCTTCAGAACCTACAACTGGAGACTGTATGTGAATAGTGTCCTGATATAAACCACTCACTACCCTCTCAACTTCCATATACCTTTGACTTTATTTTTTCACCCTAGCACCATCTTCTTCCTGATTCCTGGAAATCACATTTGTTGGTATTGATGTTCACTCCATCTTAGAGGACAGGAGGTTTTCTATTACCTGGGAACATTGCAAGGCACTACAGCCCCCTTGTTGTACCGCCATACCTTCTGTACTTCTGGACCAAAGTTTCTGGCAAAGACTTGTGGCCTTCATAGAATGCACATTAAAATTTACCAGTTCATACACTAATCTTGATAAAAACTGGACACCTTTCCGTGTAATTCTTAACGTGTTTGAATATGTCAACTTGACTATGGGTCCCTCTTTCCTCAGAATAACAACTGCTGGCAACATTTTAATAATTTGCTCGTATACTGAATTTGAATATTTATTCAGTACACAAATGTATCCTGCCAATACTAGCCTCATCTGTAAAAGAACTATCCATGCTTTCAGCTGATAACTATTTGCTTTCATAAGCAGATGGCAGGGATTTCCATGTCTATATTACATAATCAAACATTTAAAAGTTTGAACGTCATATGGTTGACACCATGTGATCAAACTTTCAAAAGTTCAAAAATGTAATAAAAAAAATAAACCAAAGAAAAAACCTACCTGAATGGTTTAAACAGGGGGCCAAGGCCCCCCTGTACCCACCACCCCACTCTTTAAATATACCAACTCTGAGATTGCACTACAGTGCAGAAAACGGAAATCTTCCTAATCTGCACTGTAAGGAGATCTCCATTGAAATGTTCAAACTTTTAAAAGTTCGATCTTATGGTGTCGACCATATGACATTCGAACTATAAAGAGTTCAACATGATATAAACTGATGATATATACTCATGATTTCCCACTGCATTCTAGTTGTGGCAGCCGTATGAGCTTTATCTAACTCATAGCTGCTGGCCTTAGGCATAGGCCAACTAGGTGGCCGCCTATGGCACTGCTCTAGCAGGGGCGCTTTTTCTGTGTTTATTTGGTGTAGGTAGACCAAGATGGGGGCACCACATGTTGTGGGGGGGTGCCGTAGAGCCCTTTTGCCTAGGGCACCAGTTGACCTAAGACCGCTCCTAACGCCGATTCCACTAACTCAATTTCCATTTCAGTGCAATGTTTATAAGATCATGCCCTTCAGCCTTTTCTCTAAGTCTAATGATGCATGCATTTTTGCATCTGCATCTGTTCTTAAGATCCTCTTTCACAATCTCATTTGGTTTATTTTTAGACAAAGTTGCTGTATTTCTTCAGCCTGGAATAAGACAGTGGATTCCAACACCATTGTCTTCTGATCTTTTTCTCAAACTACCCACCATAGCTGATCATTTTCAATACTCATAGCAATTAGGTCTTATCAGGCATCTCCCATCTTAATATTCAAGCCATCCCAGTTAGCTAGAACACGATTTATTATTAGCTTCCCTCTACACTCTTTCTATTTTCATTTACACACTACCTGTCAGCCTCCCTCTACTTGACTATTCACTTTCACTGCCTGATGCAAACGTTCTCACAACATATAAATATCTTATGAACTACAAGGCTCAAAATAATTTGGAGAAAGATGTCACTTTGAATGGGCTCAAGAATGTTCTCCCAAAACCTCTTTATATACAGGCTATCAACCCTCCAAATACCAATTCAGTACAAAAAGAGCACATTAGCAGTCCAACCAAACTCATTAGCACCGCAGCAAACAAAAAAAAAGAGAGATGGTGACAAAATTGAAGTACAAACAGCAGCATTTATATAAAAAAATGCTAAAAGCAGTAGGAATGGGGGAGGTTGTCATTTAGCATAGGACTGACTGAGACTGGGAATGATAAAAGAAGCACATATTATTAAATATGTGTCAAGAGGTGAATAATCAAGATGATTGTGTAAACAGCTTTAATGTCATGGGAGGCCAAATGGATCTGTACACCTAAAATCAGTTGAGGACTACTTAATCCACAGGTTACATGCTTATTTTATCTGAGAACCATCCTGAGTAATTTGCTAAGAGCTGCAAGGCATTTACAGGAAATGCTAGAGTTGCAGAGAACAACTAGCCTGTTGTTTTTGTCTTATGGCGGCAAGTGATCCATTAATTCATTTGCCAATAATTTAGTCTGTTCTTGATGGTAAAAAAGGACAAAAGGACATCCAGGAGATCAAAAACCTGTTCATCCTAAGCACAACTTTAAGCTTTGTATGATAAATGGTTGAAGCTTTTAATGTTTTCATCAGTAACCGCTGTATGGTAGAAGATGGACACCAGACCTTGAACTGCTCCAAAACCTGTTTTGAAAAGTCATTGTTAATGTTGTTTTTTTCTCCACGTGTAATGAAAAAGAAGGGACAGCCAAGACATCCTCAAAATGCTCTCCTCTGCATCAGAAGGTGGACTGGGGCTAATAATCAGTGACACGCCAAATACACAACTTTTTAGAAAGGTCTAACTTCAGCTAGGTGAGAGCGGCCAGTACTGTATGAGGGATAATATATCCTTTAGTTCACTACCTTTGAGTAATATTGAAGACTTGCAGGTTGTTTCATTTTCTATATGATTTTCCTAGTCATCAATTATTTTGTAAAGCTGTTGGGTCAAAACTGAATCTGTTTTATCATCCTCCTGCAGTCATAAATCTGACGTGGTCACAGTATTTTGCAAATGGGCTATCTGAAAGATCTCTTCTGAGAAAGTCCCCTTACTTTCTTTAAACTTGCTATTGCAAAGAGTGTTGAAGTGCTTTCGTGGACAAGATTAGTTGAGTGATTGATGAAACTAAAACAGCAATGTCAATTTGGTGACGGTCTAAATGATCTGACAATACAGAAAGGAAGATGTGTATTGGGAAGTTCCTAGCCAGCAGTGTCGTCACAAGGGCCATGACACTGATGAAAAGAATTTAGCCAATCTGACCTATGTTTTCTAATATTATTAATTACTTAAGTGTTTACTGCAAGAAAGTCTTCCTTACATTTCAAGAATAAAATGAGAGATCCCATACTATGTATTTTTTATAGTAAGGTTAACAATTTAAACATCATCCATTACCTTCAATGTTCTTAATAAATGTCTAGATATCCTTGAAAAAAGTCCCTAAATTATTTCAGGTTTTCATTATTGATGCATAGGGTAAGGAGAAGAGATTAATCGTCCATCAGTTCATCAATCCATCAACTCATTCTGCCAGCTAAGCTCTTGTTATTACCTGTTTATTCAGTTAAAGATCAAGAGGGCTGGAGCCTGTCCACCTGTGTGACAGATGCATCACATGAGCCAGCCCCATTTAGAATGCCAAGGTATCACAGGGAGACAATCAGACAGCCAGACCCCTAGGAACAATTTATTGTCATCACACAGCCTATAAGCAAACCAAAGGCCCAAGCTCTGTAGGCAGCAGAGACAACCACTGTGCCACCATACCTCTTGAATGGAGATCATGCACTCTTTAGTATTTCCATCACTGATGGTATCTGAACAGAAGTTATGTTCCGCATGAGGCTTGAAAAGCCATTTAGTAACAGAATGGGAATATGCTTCACCAATAAAATCAGTGGATTATGCAATAACAACATCCAATATGGTGCCTGTGACATGCATATACTGTGGGCAATATGTCAACATTGCTTCTAGCATTCTAGACATATCCGTCCATCCATAACCCCTTTTTCCCCATTTTTTGCACATGGGATTTGGGTGTCACTTCGATAATCATCTAGAGCCAAGGTTTACACTAACGGGTGGCTATTCTTTAATAACTCTTCCTTGGACATTTTAATGCTTGGTGAATGATATCAAATGCATTTGTAATAGTCTTAATGACTTTTATGTGTTTTTACCAGCCAGAGATGAAATCTCCAATAAAACAACAATTATGCTGATAATGTTTTTGAGGTTCTATGATTATAACAGGTGAAAACAAACATCAAATTTATTAGCTACAAAGCAAAAAGGAAACTGTGATCATTTTTCTTCTCTGCTTGATATCTGAATGCACTTCATTAGATGTGGGGTTCACTGATGACATTACAATCTAGAAATAATGTCATACTCCCATTGTATGGTCTGGGCTATAATTAGTTGAATATTTATATAATCAGGTCCACTCTGGGCTATAATTAGTTGAATGTTTATATAATCAGGTTCACACAAAGCCATCTAGGCTTGAACATTAGGATTTTTTTTTTTAATTTTTGCTTTCTACTGGTGAGGAGGGGAACAGCAACTTCAGGCAGAGGAGTTCAAGTCTCTCAGTGTCTTTTTTATGAGTGAATGCAGAGGGAATTAGCGGATCAATCAGCAAATGGGTACAATAGAAGCAGTACAGGTGTTATACTGGATTGCTGTGATGAAGTGAAAACTGAGGCAGAAGATGAAGCTCTCATTTTAGTAGCATCTCTATAGCCCTTTCCTCATCTCTGCTTAATTACAGATACAACTAATAGAAATAATGCAACTTTGTAGTATAGCTAGGCACCTTCTACATAATGGTGAGATGAACTTGGCTCTCTAGGAGGTTCTCAGTCATGGTGTAGCCACCTTGTGAAGATATCTCCTCGGTACCTTTCATGGAAATTATACCATGTGCAGCCTACTAGGAAAAGGCCTCAGGGTAGACTCAGGACACATTGAAAGGATTGTATTTTCCAGGTTGCTTGGAAATGCCTGGTGATCCCACAGTCTAAGCAGTAAATAGTTGTTGGGATCAGGATATTTTATCTATCCTGCTTAACTCACAAGTATCTTATTGAGTCAAGCAGTTTAGAAAATGGATAAGTAGATGAATGGTTGCGTGGATGAATGAGAAGATGGGCAAATGGATGGATGGATAGATTTAGGTTTAAAATAATAAGGAACTTACTACCCAATTTACTGTATGTCCCTTCCTTATTTCTTCACCTACTTACCTGAAACCATAATTTAGTCTTTTGCCCATTGCTGTTCTTGTCCAAAAAGTCAAAAAGATGTTATTCAACGACTGCACAAACTGAAGAGAAACGTATCCTTACTAAGCCTACTCAAGACTTTTCATTTATTTTTCATGAACTAAAGCAGAAGTTGCCAACTGTAAGACAGTAATTCCTTTAATACAGTCATTGTTTTATTTAAACATCAAGTATTTGGCACCTCATATGGGAGATAAGGCTGAACTCTTGCAAATAAAACACCTGTTTGTGTTAATATGAAATGTATTATTTACAAAAAAACACACAAATGAAACAAAACAAAGGGTCATACATTAGTTTAAATGCTTAATCATTTTAACATTTGACCCCCCCCCCCTATAAAATGGAAATCAGGTAAACCCAAATTTTTGTTCTCAGTTTTGCAAATCTTTCAGGTAAAAATTGTATTAATAAACAATACTATGTTCAACTATATAAAGATGCAGGTTATAAAATACAGGTCTGAAAATATGCAGTCCTACAATTAAAAATCACCCCAAAAATATTATGCCATAAAGCAGGATCAAAAAGCTTTTAGAATTCAAGAGTTTCAAGGTTTTTTCTTCCATTTACAAAGTCTCCAAATAGATTAGGCATTTGCTGGACTATAATTTATTCAGGTAGTACTGAAAGTCTGTGACTTGTTTGTCCAAAAATATCTACTGCCTGTAGTGGATACTGTGGAACTGCAGTGCATAGATACCATGCTAACATTCAATGATGCGTTTGTATTGGTCTGTAGAAGTATACAGTCAGCTGCAGCTAACATAAAGCCATACTTTGGATATGGAAGGCAAACTGTCTTTACTTTCCCAAAACTGTAAAATCGTCCATCAAGATTACAAAAAAAATGAAGAAAACAAACATTTTTATAAGGCTGCAGTGAAAAAATAACTTATCAAAAATCAGATAGGGCAGCAGCTGATTTTGTTGGATAAGATATACATAGAAATGTATTTTAAATCAGTGTAATCAAAGTGTTGTCCAGAAATACATGTCACATTTAAACATGAATAAATTGTTATTCTAGTTTACATCTCATAACTGAAGCATACTCATACCTCTCAACCTCTTATCTCTATTGAGTTTGGATAACTTAATAGACTGTAGTTTCTTCTCATAAGCAACTATATTATCCTGTAGTTGACTCATTTTGTTGAATGTAATATCACAAGAAAAATTGTCAGTGATTGTTGTTTCAAGATCAATAATCTGTGCTTTTAAGTCAGCTTCAATAGGTGAAAAAAAGTCTATTAAAAGTTCCATATATTGAGAACTAAATTGTAAATTTAATTCTTGCCATTTACGTAGCAGGACTGGATATGTATCACCATAGGTGGGCATATTCAGAATTCTTAAGCCTCGTGGAATAATTTTGGCTTCCAACGAAGCTTGAAGATGTAACCTCTGCCATTGCAGTCTCTTGTATTTATACATCATATTTTCTAGATTCTTATATTGCTGAAAAAATTCTGGTAAACGTTGTTGATTAGAAAAAGTTTCATCCATACCAGCTTGTATAACAGTATTCAACAACGGATTCACAGGAATGTCTAGAATCCTTAGGAAACGGTGATGTTGTCCACTCACAGACTGCTCAGTTGTAGTATCTTCCATGGAGCTGTGTGTCCCTTCACCGAACAAAACCAAAAACAGAAAACCAAAGAAACCGTGTTGGGTAAAACCTTGGTGCAGAAATAAATCTAAATGAAAGGTAAAAAGTAAAAAATGCACCAAGATAACACACAGCAAACGTTTAATCACAGCAAAGTACAAAGTGGTAAGCGCTTTCACAACCGAAGTTGCTTCATCAGACACCACAGTAAAAAATGCACAGGTTTAAATAGAGATTCTAAAATGCCAATTAATCAATAAAAATCACACAATGATTAAGTAGCAGTGAAAAACAATTAAGCCTCATGCTCAAACTAAAAAAAGCATTGCTTAAAAACATTGCTTAAAAACATTGTACAAGAAGGAATCAAATACTATACATGAGAAAGCACTTAAAAACTTATAAAATCATTATAAAACATGGAAAAATAATAGGCAGGAAAAAGTTAAATAGAATACTTGGAAACTAATAGTTAAATACATTAGACTAATTTTCAAAGAACTTAGCTAATCTTAATGCTTGAGATGTCTAGCCTTTAAAAAAGGGACCAAGGAAGTAGTAGCATTCAAACCAGGATACTTTTCAGCATTAAGTTTCAAAATCCACTTCTGTTCATGTCCCTCTGTGATATTCTCAATGTCACCACCTCTGGGGTTTCTATGAATATGTTGTAGAACAAAGAACTTAAAGGAATGAGAACGCCATTGGACATAACATGATTGGCTAGAGCATTTGATGGTTTATTATTACTAATATCTCTTAGGTGGTCTAGAATACGATCTTTAAGCATTCTATTTGTTTTTCCTACATAAAAGCAGGACATTGTACACAAAACAATAATAGACCACATCTGTAGATCTGCAATCAGTGTATTGATTAGTGTACAAAGAAAATTTCCTAGTAGGATGTACATATTTATTTTTGCTATATATAAATTGACAAGCACTGCAATTCCTGCATGGAAAAGTACCATGCCGATTGGATCTAATAATAGTTCTAGATAATTCACCATGACATAGATGTTGTTTAAGGGATTTATTATTTCTAAAACTAAAAATAGGAGAATGTCCAACCTTGTCTACCAGTCCAGGCACTTCTTGTAGCAAATACCAATGCTTTTTGACTACATCTAAGGATTGATGTTACTGGAAAACTGAAACACCCCTCTAAAATCATTACTAGTTCTGTTAGTATATCTTGTATTGTCAACAGCATCACCAGCATTAAAATAAGGTTTACATCTAGTGCTTCTCAGCTTCCAGGCATTAGAGATAGTCTGTTCAATGTCTGCAAGCGAGTATCCCCTATGTAAAAATTCTGTTTTTAAATTAGATAGGGCAACTACTGCATCTTCATCTCTGCTATGCAGCCGCAGTGTTCTAAAAACCTGACCCTTGAGCACGTTCCTAGGAACGTGTCTAGGGTGCATACTAGATTTGTACAAAAGAGTATTTTTTCTAGTGGGTTTAAAATAAATATTACTGCAAAGACTATTTAAAACAGATTTACTAATCTGCACATCAAGGAAACTGATGTCAGTGTTGGATCTATGGTAAGTGAACCTTAAAAAATCAGTAGTTGAATGCAAATATTCCACAAACTGTGCCAAATCAATACCAGAGCCTCTCCACAGCATAAACACGTCATCCAAAAAGCGGACGTACCAAAGTATGTGTCCAAAGAATGGATTATTGTTTGACAACACATTTTGCTCTTCCCAGCTGACCAAAGCCAAGTTGGCGTAGCTATTTGCACATGCAGTGCCCATGGCCACGCCAACTTTCTGCAAAAAGAATTGCTCCTGGAACATAACAATGTTGTTCTCTAGGATAATCTCTAAGAGACTACAAATCAACTGTATCTTAGTGTTGGTGAAACACTTATTCACATAAAGAAAATCCCTAACGCTGTCAACACCCCAGGTGTTAGGTATACTAGTGAATAAGGATTCAATGTCTAATGTAACAAGGACAAAATTCTCATTAACATCAACACTTTCCATTCTATCATAAAGCCTTTGTAAAAACATCTTTGTATCCTTCAATATTGTATGGCAGTTTGCCAACAAACCATGCAAACATCCCTCTACATAAATAGAGAGAGGTTCAGTACACCACCCAGTGCCTGAAACAATAGGACACATGGGTGAAGATAACAAATTTTTGTGTATTTTTGGTAGGCCATATACCCTGGGAACAAGTGGTTTATACACATTAAAATACTTAAAAAGTGAATCATCTATTAAATTCGTGATTAGTAAATCAAAAATTAAAAAAGAAACTTTATCTATAATAGCGTTAACAGTAGGCTTGGAAATGCATTGATATGTATGCATATCAAGTAAAAGTTTCTCCATTTGTGTGACATATAAATCCTTGTCCATTAACACTATACCTCCTTCTTTATCTGCCTGCTTAATAACTATTGAATGTATATTTTGTAATTCTTGCAGGGCTCTGTGTTTATCTACTGTCAAGTTATAAAATGACATACTAGTATCAGTTAAGTTGTTTAATTCTCTAAAAGCAATTTAACATACATCTATGAATTGTTGAATACCTGTTGGTAAAGCTGGAACAAAGGTACTAGGTTTTCTGTATATATTATGTCCTTTATTACCTGCAGTAGTATCTGTAGGAAAGAAACACTTCAGGGAAAGACTTCTGCCAAGTAGTCTTAAGTCCTTCAACATTTCTGCTGGGTCGGCCCTCCTTGCATGAATAAAGGATAAACCTTTATTAAGAACACTAAGCTGTTCACTATTTAACACAAAAGAAGAAATATTTATAACTAAGTCTGAGACTACATGCGTCTCTTTTTGGATTGATGAGCTATCACATCCATGTGCTGGCTCTTGAATGTCTTGCCGTTGTGTGTAAAGCTCTTCGACCGAGCTCTGTATGGCAGGGCTGTTCTCAAAGAGTAGTCCCCCTTCTTTGTCTTGTCTAAAAAAACACTCATTTCCTTGTTTAGTTCTTGCCCTTGAGTATTATTAACTACAGATACATTTGAAGTTGAAGGCATTACTGCTGATGCATAAGTGGGATGCACATCATTAATAAACTTGTCAGTGGTAAAGGAAGTCTCCAAACTGCTAAAAGCAGTAAAAGAAGGTTGCATACCTGGTTCTACTTGCATAGCATTCGTAGATACGGGCGCCACAACTCCCCGATCGTCTGTAGTAGTAGGAACTGCCGAAGTAGCAGTAACATGAATTTGCAAACCTGGTTCCACTTCTGTAGCATTTGTAGATACGGGCGCCATAACTCCCCGATCATTCATAGAACCGGAAACAGGACCAGAGGAGCCAGTCGTGTTTCCCTGCGATGCAATATTTGCATTAAAGGGACCATTACTTTGAATAGATGTAGTTTTAACTTCTTTCGGCCAAGAAAAGACATTGTTTCTTGCAAAGTCGGTTTTATCTCTATTGAGTTTGGATAACTTAATAGACTGTAGTTTCTTCTCATAAGCAACTATATTATCCTGTAGTTGACTCATTTTGTTGAATGTAATATCACAAGAAAAATTGTCAGTGATTTTTGTTTCAAGATCAATAATCTGTGCTTTTAAGTCAGCTTCAATAGGTGAAAAAAAGTCTATTAAAAGTTCCATATATTGAGAACTAAATAGTAAATTTAATTCTTGCCATTTACGTAGCAGGACTGGATATGTATCACCATAGGTGGGCATATTCAGAATTCTTAAGCCTCGTGGAATAATTTTGGCTTCCAACGAAGCTTGAAGATGTAACCTCTGCCATTGCAGTCTCTTGTATTTATACATCATATTTTCTAGATTCTTATATTGCTGAAAAAAAATTCTGGTAAACGTTATTGATTAGAAAAAGTTTCATCCATACCAGCTTGTATAACAGTATTCAACAACGGATTCACAGGAATGTCTAGAATCCTTAGGAAACGGTGATGTTGTCCACTCACAGACTGCTCAGTTGTAGTATCTTCCATGGAGCTGTGTGTCCCTTCACCGAACAAAACCAAAAACAGAAAACCAAAGAAACCGTGTTGGGTAAAACCTTGGTGCAGAAATAAATCCAAATGAAAGGTAAAAAGTAAAAAATGCACCAAGATAACACACAGCAAATGTTTAATCACAGCAAAGTACAAAGTGGTAAGCGCTTTCACAACCGAAGTTGCTTCATCAGACACCACAGTAAAAAATGCACAGGTTTAAATAGAGATTCTAAAATGCCAATTAATCAATAAAAATCACACAATGATTAAGTAGCAGTGAAAAACAATTAAGCCTCATGCTCAAACTAAAAAAAGCATTGCTTAAAAACATTGCTTAAAAACATTGTACAAGAAGGAATCAAATACTATACATGAGAAAGCACTTAAAAAACTTATAAAATCATTATAAAACATGGAAAAATACTAGGCAGGAAAAAGTTAAATAGAATACTTGGAAACTAATAGTTAAATACATTAGACTAATTTTCAAAGAACTTAGCTAATCTTAATGCTTGAGATGTCTAGCCTTTAAAAAAGGGACCAAGGAAGTAGTAGCATTCAAACCAGGATACTTTTCAGCATTAAGTTTCAAAATCCACTTCTGTTCATTTCCCTCTGTGATATTCTCAATGTCACCACCTCTGGGGTTTCTATGAATATGTTGTAGAACAAAGAACTTAAAGGAATGAGAACGGCCATTGGACATAACATGATTGGCTAGAGCATTTGATGGTTTATTATTACTAATATCTCTTAGGTGGTCTAGAATACGATCTTTAAGCATTCTATTTGTTTTTCCTACATAAAAGCAGGACATTGTACACAAAAACAATAATAGACCACATCTGTAGATCTGCAATCAGTGTATTGATTAGTGTACAAAGAAAATTTCCTAGTAGGATGTACATATTTATTTTGCTATATATAAATTGACAAGCACTGCAATTCCTGCATGGAAAAGTACCATGCCGATTGGATCTAATAATAGTTCTAGATAATTCACCATGACATAGATGTTGTTTAAGGGATTTATTATTTCTAAAACTAAAAATAGGAGAATGTCCGACCTTGTCTACCAGTCCATGCACTTCTTGTAGCAAATACCAATGCTTTTTGACTACATCTAAGTATTGATTGATGTTACTGGAAAACTGAAACACCACTCTAAAATCATTACTAGTTCTGTTAGTATATCTTGTATTGTCAACAGCATCACCAGCATTAAAATAAGGTTTACATCTAGTGCTTCTCAGCTTCCAGGCATTAGAGATAGTCTGTTCAATGTCTGCAAGCGAGTATCCCCTATGTAAAAATTCTGTTTTTAAATTAGATAGGGCAACTACTGCATCTTCATCTCTGCTATGCAGTCACAGTGTTCAAAAACCTGACCCTTGAGCACGTTCCTAGGAACGTGTCTAGGGTGCATACTAGATTTGTACAAAAGAGTATTTTTTCTAGTGGGTTTAAAATAAATATTACTGCAAAGACTATTTAAAACAGATTTACTAATCTGCACATCAAGGAAACTGATGTCAGTGTTGGATCTATGGTAAGTGAACCTTAAAAAATCAGTAGTTGAATGCAAATATTCCACAAACTGTGCCAAATCAAATCAAAACTGTCAAAACCTCTTTAATAGGTAAAACTTAAAACCATGAAAGAAAATTGAATCCCAATAGTTTCCGACAAGTCTTCTTCAGATCGGTAAACAAATTGCAAATCTATTACTATTAAAAATTAGAAAGCAACCTATCACAACATTTATTAAAATTAGGTACAGATATCTCTTCCTATTAAAATATTCAGCCCTTTTGCGATCGGCAAATAATAGCCCAAAGTATATTTAATTGTTATTGGCAAAGACGTACTATTGTGTCCAATCATCAAATACTGCCATCAATCAACCATCATACTCAATCATTATATCAAGATCTTCCATTAAGCGAATCATAATCCATTAGGTAACTCATTGTTACTGGTAAATCATTTTCTCACAATCATATAGCCTCCTTCCCAACTTTCATCCAATCATGGCCCTCTGTTGCTATATTGCGTAAGCTAACAAATTTCTTGTAAATGGTTAGAGATTCCAAGGTGCCTATATTCAGGGAAAATGAATGCTCTTACTAATTGCGGTGTATTATAAAATAGGCTGAGAACTGTCAATGTCAGCAAAGATCTATACCACTTACAAATAGTATGTGATTGATCGTTCAGTAACTCTTTCCTGAAGCGTACTTGGATGTACGTGAAAGCGCTTGTTTGATATATACCTTGAATAAATCTTGTCTGTTCATCATCGTGGAGGTCTCCGCTTGTTCTATTTTGTAACTCTTTCCTGTTCATACATGCTCATTGCCATCGGCTATTTCCTCTTGGGCTTACATCCAATATTTACCTTTACCATTCATGTTATTTATATTATCAGACTGCTCCCCTTCGATAAACATGCAAAAAGCTCATTGGTCATACCTATTAAGAGAGGCTCATTTACTGTAGGGACTTTAGTTCAATACAAGAATATATTCATCATACTAACAGCCACTATCACACTTAAGATAGTGGATTACTATCAATCTGCCTTGATTCAGTGATCAGTCTTCTTTAATAGAACGTCTCCTTTACATTCAATTGTATCTAGAATGTTTTCTAGGGTAAATAGTTCAATAAAAAATGTGTTCCACAATCCCGCTTTCTTAAATGGAAAGTTTGTTTTTATCCTGCCATAATTCTATGACTAATCTGCATTAATTGGATAGCTTCTTTTCCATAGCATAGCTCATAAATCTCCAATGCCCATCCTATATGATGATTATACATATGACTAGAACTCTTGGTAAAATGACAATAAATACATCTGGCTCGCTTATTCAAGAAAGGTTTTCCTTATGCTTAAGCACCACTTAAGCATTCTGGCTTCTTTTAAGTATGAGTAATACACAGTTGGTGGATAAGCAATTGTTCAGTGAAAGAGCAAACTAACCATTGAAGATTAGCAATCTCTGTACTGCAATTGCTTGTGTCCGATTAATAGTTGTCCAATCGTATCGACTTTATCTTTTTAAGTAACCAATAGACGTGGTATAATAGCTCCTCTTTCATTGGATAAGGCACTTTTCTCCCTCTTACCATTGGTAATCATGTTGCTTCACCATATCAAACCCACTGACGTAAGCATACACTCATAAATTCATTCATCATCGAGAAGTAAAACTTTTGGACAGAATTTCAGAGAAAGGATTCATATAGTGGAGTTGAGCACAGCTCATATGAATCTCCAATGCCCATCCTATATGATGCATTAAGTTTAAGGCTGAAATCCTTACTAAAGTGACGTTGGTGCAACAAGCTCGCTTAACCAAGCCAGGTCTTCCTTGTATATAGCCACCGCTTAAGCTTTCAAGCCTCTTTTTATACATGAATGATACACAATTGGTAAAGAAGCATTAATTCAGTAAAGGTACAAACAAACTATCAATCAGGCTTCATGTCTACCGATGTTAGTAGATATTAGCCATTTCTGAAAGCGATAGCTTATACGCAGATAACAATAGACCAATTGTATAGAATCAATAGACATTCAGATGGTAGTTCCTCTTTCAATGGACAAAACACTTTCCCCTCACTTATCATTAGATTTTCATTTCAAGCTCTTGGTCATTCCTATCTGTAGATATCCAGACTGATAGTAGATCTTTACATGGTCAAACTTCTTTATCCAGTGAATCCTGCATGGTTCCTTAAAAAAAGGGGGGTGGGAAGTACTATACTGCCTATGATTTCCTGGTTAATGGCCAACAGTACATCTATTTTTTAACAAGGGTTTCAGCGGGACCATGGTATTGAGTCCAGGCATATAACTCGCTCTCAAATTCACGATCCAGCTCATTTCTCTTACTTCCATTCAATTCATGGTGTCCCCACCTCTCAATGTTTGTTTAACCACTTCTGTGGCCTGCAACATAAATTTACGTGATGGATACTTAGAAAGGTGTACTGCCAATGCATTGCTGGAATCAGAAATACGTATATCTCTGAGGTGTCTTAAAATGCGATCTTTAAAACATTGATCCGTCTTGCCAACGTAGAAAACATCACAATGGGAGCAAGTTGCCAAATATATCAAATATTGAGTGTTACAACCTGGCATAAACACCAAAATGGTAAATTTGTTCAGTTATTGGATGTCGATTAGTGTTGGAACTATTAATAAACGGGCATGCTTTACAGCTGAAACATTTGAAGGTACCTTTTCATTCAGAGAGAGTCTTATGAGGGAAGCCATCCTTACTACATAGAAGTCTCTTTATGTTTTTCTTATTTTTATACATAAAACTTGGAGCTTCACCTACAATATCTCTCAACTTAGCATCAGAGGTAAGTATGGGCCAGAATCTTCTTACTATCTCACAAACTTGTCTGTTATCTGTGCTATAAGTAAGTACACAGTTAAGTTTGGAGTTGTTCCTCCTCTTTCGATTTAATCTAGATAGTTCTCCTGTGAGACACTCCGAGAAGTATGGTCATCCTTTCATCTCTCGGAGACTTTGCCAATCATTCCTTTTGCCAATATTCTTGTCTTTATAACCTCTTGATTCGAGATTAGCATGTAAATTTCCACACTCTATAGCAAACTCCTCTTCATTAGTACACAAACGTGGTACCTTTAGAACTTGGTTTTCAAATATGTTGGAAAAAACATGACCTGGATGCATGCTTTGTCAATGTAGATAGTGATTTCTCCATGTTGGCTTCCTGAAGACCTTCTTACTAATCCCATTAATGGGATGTAAACAGATTTCTACATCCAAAAATTCATCTTTCACTTGAGATGATTGAACCTTGAACTCCAGAAAATGAGTGCTCTCATTGATGAAGCTGACAAATGACGCTAATTCATTCATATTGCCTTTCCAAAGTACAAAAATGTCATCCACAAAATGAACATAGTAGATCAGGTGTTTTTTCCATGAGCTTGAATCGTTTAGAAACTCCTTTTTCTCCCAATGTGCTAATACCAGATTTGAATCACTATTGGCACAGGGCATGCCCATGGCTAGCCCCCATACCTGAAGGTAGTATTCTTCCCCATAAAGGAAGATATTATTGTCCAGAACAAGTTCTAATAGGGAACATATGGGTTCATATTCCAAATGAGCCTCTTGTAAAAATGAGCGCATTGATTGTAATCCAAAAATCCTTTCTCCCAAAGTGCTAATACCAGATTTGAATAACTATTGGTGACAGGGGGTGCCCATGGCTACCCCCCCCCATACCTGAAGATAGTATTCTTTCCCATAAAGGAAGATATTATTGTCCAGAACAAGTTCTAATAGGGAACATATAGGTTCAGATTCCAAATGAGCCTCTCGTAAAAATGAGCGTATTGCTTGTAATCCAAAATCATTTGGGATCACAGTGAACAAACTTGTAATGTCTATGGTTACCAGGACAATATCTTCATAGCTGCCTAGATGTCATGTTTGCTTATGCAAATCACAGAGGAAGCTACCAGTGTCTTTTAGTATCATGGGAGCTATGTGTAGAATTTTTTTTAATTAATTTTTTATATACATTGACAATGGTTCTGTAGCCCAATCTCTACCTGCCACTATTGGTCGAAGTGGGTGATCCATTTCATTCTTGTGTACTTTAGGTAGGCCACTGATACTGGGTATAAGAGGGTGTACAGTATTGAAGAAATCATAAAGCTGATTTGATATACGTCTTTCCATCATCATCTCATGCAAACAACTTTGCATGAGTCTCTGCCTAGCATCAACTTCTCTTCTGGATAATCTCTTGTAAGTTGTCTCATCTCTTAACATAGCCTGCATCTTATTACGATACCATTCAGCATCCATAACCACTATGCTTCCACCCTTGTCCGCTGGTTTAATGACTATATCATCCATTGATCTTAGTTCATTTAGTGCTTCTCTTTCTTGTCTTGTTATATTATGAAACCCACTAGGTGAGTTGCCTTTCCATCTGAGTTTGTCTACTTCATCTTCACAAAGTCTGGAAAACAGGTCTATAGCTGGATGATTAACTGGAGCAAAGCTACTCGGCTTCCTATATTGATTCACATACTGTGAGTTCTCTGTTCCAAAAACACATTTAAGCATAACATTCCTGGTGAAGAACCTCATGTCAGTCACAAATTCATTCAAATCTGAGAGAGGGATGAACGTCAGTCCTTTACTAAGGACTGACATCTGTTCTTGATTAAGCATCACATGAGAAAGATTTATTACTAACTCTACATCGGGAGTTTCTTGCACTTTCTTTCCTGACTCTGTGTCCTTGCATTCTTCGGGAAGGAATGCCTCACAAAAACCAGGAGAGGCCAGTTGATGGGTGTGTGCAATGCACCTAATTTTAGGGCAGGTCGTTTGCTCCAAATTACTATCAGCTAAGCTATCATTTGATAGAGAAGTAGAATCTATGCTGCTTGGTCCTGCCTCCATTAAATCTATAGTGGATATATCTAGAGGTTTGAATGGAGCCATTCTCATGGTGGATTGTGATTCTAAAGACATGTTGCTGACATTAGCGACCAAGTCAATGGCTGTACGGACACTATGATCTGATGGCATGGTGACTGAATTTTTAGTATATTTATTTATATTCTGTCTTTGATCATAGGAAAACTGATTATGTCCTCGACTCTTGTTTTCTTCCTTCAGTCATTCAAAGATGTTCCCTTTAGCAAAGTCTTGATAGTACCTGGACAATTTCTTAACTTTCTGTTCCTTTAGTTTGTTATCATAGGCATTTAAGTTGAACTTGAGTGTCTCTAATTTATCCAAATGAGTCTCTTGCAAATTCATTTGTCCAAGCTTGAGTTGTTTTTCTTTGATAACTGAGGCTGTTCTTTCCTCTTCAGGTCTAAAATATTCAATTAATAAATTCAAATATTTGGAACTGGTCTCCAAGTTAATGGCTTGCCATTTTGCAAGTAGGTCCGGATATGCATTACCATAACTTGGTAAACATTTCACTCGCATACACCGTGGAACTATTTTATGGTGCAGGCAGGCTTCAAAATGGAAGCACTGCCACTGAAACCATTTTAGACGACATGTAGCATTTTCTACATCTTGAAAAATTTCAAAAAAGTTTTTATTGCTGACTGAATCAGAGTCTTCTACTTGATTCACTTGCAATTTAGCACTGTCTTGATTAAAATTCAACAATAATAATGGATTGGTTATCTCACCCGTAAAATGAGACAAGGAGCAGTTTTTCATTTTTTCTTTGTTGGTCGTCATTGTTTCCACCATGGGCAGAACAGCAAAAGGAAAAATAAACTCAGTAAAAACCCAGGTTGTACTGCTGAAGGTATTGAAGGAGAATGCACAACAAAATAATATCTTCCTTTATGGGGAAGAATACTATCTTCAGGTATGGGAGCTAGCCATGGGTACCCCCTGTGCCAATAGTTATTCAAATCTGGTATTAGCACATTGGGAGAAAAAGGAGTTTCTAAACGATTCAAGCCCATGGAGAAAACAAATGATCTACTATGGTCATTTTGTGGATGACATTTTTGTCCTTTGGAAAGGTAATATGGATGAATTAGTGTCATTTGCCAGCTTTATCAATGAGAGCACTGATTTTGTGGAGTTCAAGGTTCAATCATCTCAAGTGAAAGTTGAATTTTTGGATGTAGAAATCTGTTTACATCCCATTAATGGGATTAGTACAAAGATCTTCAGGAAAACAACATGGAGAAATCACTATCTACATTAACAAAGCATGCTTCCAAGTCGTGTTTTTTCCAACATATTTGAAAACCAAGTCCTAAGGGTATCATGTTTGTGTACTAATGAAGAGGAGTTTGCTATAGAGTGTGAAAATTTACATGCTAATCTCAAAGCAAGAGGTTATAAAGACAAGAATCTCGGCAAAAGGAATGATTGGCAAAGTCTCCAAGAGATGAAAGGATAACCATACTTCTCGGTGTGTCCCACAGGAGAACTATCTAGATTAAATTTAAAGAGGAGGAACAACTCCAAACTTAACTGTGTACTTACGTATAACACAGATAACAGACAAGTTTGTGAGATAGTAAGAAGATTCTGGCCCATACTTACCTCCGATGCTAAGTTGAGAGATATTGTAGGTGAAACTCCAAGTTTTATGTATAAAAATAAGAAAAACATAAAGAGACTTCTATGTAGTAAGGATGGCTTCCCTCATAAGACTCTCTCTGAAAGCAAAGGTACCTTCAAATGTTTCAGGTGTAAAGCATGCCCATTTATTAATAGTTCCGACACTTTTTGGCATCCAATAACTGAACAAATTTACCATTTTGGTGTTTATGCCAATTGTAACACTCAACATTTGATATATTTGGCAACTTGCTCCCATTGTGATGTTTTCTATGTTGGCAAAATGGATTAACATTTTAAAGATCGCATTTTAAGACACCTCCGAGATATACGTATCTCTGATTCCAGGAATGCATTGGCAGTACACCTTTCTAAGTATCCATCACATAAATTTATGTTCCAGGCCATAGAAGTGGTTAATCAAACACTAAGAGGTAAGGACACCATGAATCGAACGGAAGTAAGATAAATTAGCTGGATCATTTATTTGAGAGCGAGTTATATGCCTGGACTCAATACCATGGTCCCGCTGAAACCCTTGTTAAAAAATAGAAGATGTACTGTTGGCCTTTAACCAGGAAATCATAGACAATATAGTACTCCCCACCCCCTTTTTTAAGGAACCACGCAGGATTCACTGGATAAAGAAGTTTGACCATGTAAAGATTTACTATCAGTTTGGATATCTACAGATAGGAATGACCAAGAGCTCGAAAAGAAAATCTAATGATAAGTGAGTGGACAGTGTTTTGTCCAGTGAAAGAGGAACTACCATCTGCATGTCTATTGATTCTATACAATTGGTCTATTGTTATCTGCATATAAGCTATTGCTTTCAGCGATGGCTAATATCTACTAACATTGGAAGACATGAAGCCTGATTAATAGTTTGTTTGTACCTTTACTGAATTAATGCTTCTTTACCAATTGTGTATCATTCGTGTATAAAAAGTGGCTTGAAAGCTTAAGTGGTGGCTATATACAAGGAAGACCTGGCTTGATTAAGCGAGCTTGTTGCACCAACGTCACTTTAGTAAGGATTTCAGCCTTAGACTTAATGCATCATATAGGATGGGCATTGGAGATTCATATGAGTTGTGCTCAACTCCACAATATGAATCCTTTCTCTGAAATTCTGTCCAAACGTTTTACTTCTCGATGATGGTAGTGGGTTTGATATGGTGAAGCAACATGATTACCAATGGTAAGAGGGAGAAAAGTTCCTTGTCCAATGAAAGAGGAGCTATTATACCATTGTCTATTGGTTACTTAAAAGGATAAAGTCGATACCATTGGACAACTATTAATCGGACACAAGCAATCGCATTACAGAGATTGCTAATCTTCGATGGTTAGTTTGTTCTTTCACTGAACCATTGCTTATCCACCAACTGTGTATTACTCATACTTAAAGAAAGCCAGAATGCTTAAGCGGTGCTTAAGCATAAGGAAAACCTTTCTTGAATAATCAAACCAGATATATTTA